>NC_065508.1:343623-345752 GCF_006386435.1 Epinephelus moara | reverse complement strand
GCCCCCCCCCCCCCCCCCCCCCCCCCCCCCCCCCACAAAACTGCCATTGTAAATGGAAGGTTTCTGATTGTAGACAGGTGTATTACAGGGGTTGTTACCTGGACTGGCCCCTCCCACCAGGCCCCTGTAGACCCTGTAGCTTTCAACGTCACTGCTGGTGGTCGAGTGCGTGTGGAGGGAGGCGGGCATACTGTGTTGCCGTAGCAACAGGTCAGGGCAGTGATGGATGGTAGGACAGAGCAATTCATTGGCTGACACCTCACTGTAAGCTCCTCCCCCTTCAGCAGGTCCATCCTTCAGTATCACCTGAACAGGTAGACAGGTAAACGGACAGACAGGCAGACAGACAGGTTCGGACAGGTGAACAGGAAGTAGTCATACCTGCAGTTTCTCAGTGTTGTTTTCAGCGTTGTTGTTTTTCTTCTTCAGTTGAATCAGTCGTTTTGGGACCATCTTTTGCCCCTCCCCCTCTGAACCTTTTACCTGGACGACAGGTGAAAACACAGAAAATTATTAATATGATGGGATGATCAGTCATGTTGTGCTCGTGTGGCGCTGCTCTTGTCTTTCAACCACTTAAAATCGAGTCACATTTGCACTCTGGTGGCCGACATTGGGGTTATTGACTCAGCCATCAGGAGCAGTGTGACATTCAGTATTTCGCAGTCGTGCAGACGGGAAGATACGGGAATTGAACCACCAAACTTGCGGTGAGTGAACAACTCACAGATGCCCCAAATGTTACCAGGTAGTTGATGATGAAGCTCACCTGTGTTTCCATGGTGACGTCGATACACTCGAAGCCGCTTTCTGGATCGGACTCTTCCTCGTCTGACAGGATGATGACAGACGGAGAGAAGTGGAGGGAGAGATCTTCCTCCGACCAGTCGCTGACGCTCCCCTCTTCATCCTCCTCCACCTTTACCTCCTTTTCTTCTTCCTCCTCTTCTTTAGAGTGGCAGGTGGAGGAGATGTCCAGGTAATTTTCCTCAGACTGACCTCGACAGGTGACATCACGGCTTGTCTCTGCAGGAACTACTGAACATGGTGGAGGAATCTGTGTCTGACAGCTGTGATGTGGCAGCAGGTCGACTTCAGGGCAGCGGTGAGTGCTGAGGAAGAACTCCCTTTCTCCTCCTCCTCCTCCTCCTCCTGCTCCTGCACCTGCTCCACCTCCTCCTCCTCCTCTTTGGTCCAGTCTGTTGTTCATGGTTTAAAGTTTCTGTTTGTCTGAAAAATGACAGAATGTTACTGCAGTTATTGTTCACATGACTGATCACATGATCGGGGCGTTTACCTCCATATAACAGTTTTCATCGTCAGACAAACAACAGAGTAAAATAAAGTTTGAGGCAGCTGAAGCAGCCAGTCACAGAGAAGCATGAACTGATCAGCTGATTCAAACTTTCATCAATAACTTGCAACATCAGACGATTGAAACAGTTTAAAAAAACATCTAAAACAAATAAAGAAACAAATAAAATTTCAGCATCAACGAAGAAACAAAACAAACAGAATGAAAAAAAAATAAAAACAAATAAATCAGACGATTTTAAACCTGTTAGAGTCTCTGTCTGTGGACCGAGACCAGGACCAGGATCCCTGTTTAAAGGGACAGTCCACAATTTTCAGTCAGAATAAATTTTACCAGAGTACAGGTCCAGGTCTAGAGTCAGTCTAGAGTACAGGTCCAGGTCCAGGTCCAGGGTTAGTCTAGAGTCCAAGTCCAGGTCCCTGTTTAAAGGGACAGTCCACAGTTTTCAGTAAAGTAAATCTTACCCGAGCTCTTTGGGTCTTTGATCTGTAACAGCCGGTTCAGGAGGTTCAGGTCCCACAGTGCTCCAGATCGTCTGGACGATCGACACCGACTGGCTGCTCATCCAGAGAGAGAGAGAAAGAGGCGGGGTGTCAGTAACAGAGCACAGACAGGGGAGAGACATAGAGATAAACAGAGACATAGAGAGAGAGAGAGAGAGAGCTGGTATCGGACTGCAGGTTATTTTAGGAGGTGACGGACGGACGAGGCTGCGGACAAGCTCCGCCCCTTCAACCCTACACCCCCCTGCCCCCACTGCCCCCTTGTTCACAGGTCCCGCCCCCTTCAACCCTACACTCATCCACTGCCCCCC
>NC_065508.1:329642-337144 GCF_006386435.1 Epinephelus moara | reverse complement strand
CCCTGTACTCTACAATGTTCAAATCTAGGCTCAAAACAGCTCTATTTCACTGTGCATATGACTGAAAGGATCTTATCTGCACTCATCTCTTTTAAAGTTCATTTTATAATGATTATTTATGTTTTTATTTTGTATTGTGATTTTAATTTGATTTTCTTGTTCTGTAAAGCACTTTGAATTACTTTGTGTACGAATTGTGCTCTACAAATAAACTTGCCTTGCCTTGCTNCAAATCTAGGCTCAAAACAGCTCTATTTCACTGTGCATATGACTGAAAGGATCTTATCTGCACTCATCTCTTTTAAAGTTCATTTTATAATGATTATTTATGTTTTTATTTTGTATTGTGATTTTAATTTGATTTTCTTGTTCTGTAAAGCACTTTGAATTACTTTGTGTACGAATTGTGCTCTACAAATAAACTTGCCTTGCCTTGCTTTGCCTTTACCAGAGGCATTAGTTAAGGTTAGCTACTTTTTTAAGGAAGAAAAACAAATTAAAATGATATTGAAAAAAGAGCTTATTGACACATTTTGACATTTTCCAGTATTCAAATATTATCAGTTTCATTACTGTCTTGATGTCACACACCACAAAACACAGGAACAATTACAGGACAAAAATGATTTATTTTGCGGTTTCACACACAAACAGTCACCACACAAATAACAAATGAGCTAAAAGTCTGAGGAAGAGCTTTGTGCTGGAAACATCACACAGCAAAACAAGAGGTATTTGATCTGGCTCCATTTTGTTGGTTCTGGGATATGTGCATGCATGTCATTTTCACAGCTTATTACTGGACTGTCACTGGTGGCCTGCGTTGTGGGTGACAATGACAGAGATGCAATTCCGACAACTTCAGGCAGCCGCCGTCAAAAAGTCCAAGCAGACCGCACCAAGCGCACTCCTTGATCGCCTGAGCGGATGCTGCGCTTTTTTATCTAGCACCCCTGCTGTCACCCTCCAGCATCGCAGCTCAAGTTACACTGCGCATGTGCAATCCCCCCATGTTTGACCCCGTGTCCCAGCCTTCTCTTGAATAGTCTTGTCCAGAGCCTGGTAACTTCACAGGAACCTTCCTCCTACTCCGCTCTCTCAGTGGAGACACAGCGGTTGAGAGGGCCAAGCGAGAGGACGTTCCTGTAGTAGTTCAATCAATCAATCAATCAATCAATTTTATTTATAAAGCCCAATATCACAAATCACAATTTGCCTCACAGGGCTTTACAGCATACAACATCCCTCTGTCCTTATGACCCTCGCAGCTGATCAGGAAAAACTCCCCCAAAAAAACCTTTAACGGGGAAAAAAATGGTAGAAACCTCAGGAAGAGCAACTGAGGAGGGATCCCTCTTCCAGGACGGACAGACGTGCAATAGATGTCGTACAAAACAGATCAGCATAATAAATTGACAGTAATCCACATGACACAATGAGACAGAGAGAGAGAGAGAGAGAAAGGCAGAGACAGACAGAGAGAGAGAGAGAGGCAGAGACAGAGAGAGAGACAGAGACAGAGAGAGAGAGAGAGAGAGATGCAGGACAGACGGTAATAACAGTAGCTTACAACAACATGAATGAAAGTAATAATATTATAGTTATAGTTCTGGCTACTGTGGTACAATATGTTGAACGTCTATATGTTGCTGTGTGTATGTCCATATGTTGCTGTGTGTATGTCTATATGTTGCTGTGTATGTCTATATGTTGCTTTGTATGTCTATATGTTGCTGTGTGTATGTCTACATGTTGCTGTGTGTGTATATGTTGCTATGTGTATGTCCATATGTTGCTGTGTGTATGTCTATATGTTGCTATGTGTATGTCCATATGTTGCTGTGTGTATGTCTATATGTTGCTGTGTGTATGTCTATACGTTGCTGTGTGTATGTTTATAAGTTGCTGTGTGTATGTCTATAAGTTGCTATGTGTATATCTATATGTTGCTGTGTGTATGTCTATATGTTGCTGTGTGTATGTCTAGATGTTGCTATGTGTATGTCCATATGTTGCTGTGTGTATGTTTATATGTTGCTGTGTGTATGTCTATATGTTGCTGTGTATAAGTCTATAAGTTGCTGTGTGTATATCTATGTTGCTGTGTATATCTCTATAAGTTGCTGTGTGTATGTGCATATGTTGCTGAGTGGATGTATGTTGCTGAGTGTATGTCTATACGTTATACGTTGCTGTGTGTACATCTATATGTTGCTGTGTGTATGTATATAAGTTGCTGTGTGTATGTCTATATGTTGCTGTGTGTGTGTCTATATGTTGCTGTGTGTATGTCTATATGTTGCTGTGTGTATGTCTATATGTTGCTGTGTGTATGTCCATATGTTGCTGTGTATGTCTATATGTTGCTGTGTGTATGTCTATATGTTGCTGTGTGTATGTCCATATGTTGCTGTGTGTATGTCCATATGTTGCTGTGTGTATATCTATATGTTGCTGTGTGTATATCTATATGTTGCTGTGTGTATGTCTGTATGTTGCTGCGTGTATGTCTATATGTTGCTGTGTGTATGTCTATATGTTGCTGCGTGTATGTCTATTTTGCTGTGTATCAGTCTATAAGTTGCTGTGTGTATGTCCATATGTTGCTGTGTGTATGTCTATACATTTAGTTTTTGTGTATTTATATTTATTGTTGTTTTGTTTACACAGTCTGATACATCACATCTATATAATGACGTCATGTTTGGGAGTTGGTCAACGACATTACTTCATTAATATCAGCATGCAAAACTCCTCACCAGCAGGTGGCAGCAATTCAGCCTGTTTTCATCTGCTCACCATGAAGAAGAAGAAGAAGAAGAAGAAGAAGAAGAAAAAGAAAAAAGGAGGAATAGGAGGAAGAGGAGTGGCAGACTATTTAAACTGCTTTGCTGCTTCAGGAGGAGTGCCGCTGCCCTGTGCTGGTCAGCTGGTTCTGGATCAGATGCGTGGATGTGAGTTCGGAATTTCGGAGGTAAAATCGTAGCTGATGATTTTCAGTTAAACCTCAGGTGTTGTGATTGAAATGTGTCCGCGTGAAATCAGTCAGAGCCAAACAAACGGGACCGGTTAATGTGACAGACGGGACCGGTTCATGTGACAGACGGGACCGTCCACTGAAACGCGGTCGGTTTTATTTCCCATCATTCTGTGTGTTCTCAGCTAGCCTGCATGCTAACCAGCTAGCATTACCGCGACAGCTGCTTTATGGTAAACAGCTGATCGGCGTGGAGGCGGAAGCGGAAGAGACAGAGAACAAATTGCGCATCAGAACACCAGAGCGGGTCCGAGTGATCTATATCGATCAATAATAAATATCAGAAACACCTGCTCAGACAGGAGGAGAGATGAGCCGCGCAGGCGCTGAACTGAGGATTATCTTCAGCCCGGGGCGCGTGCAGCTGGTTCAGGTAAATTGCTAACAATGCTAACGGCTAACATCAAGTGTTCACTGTGGACAGAGACACGGACTCGATTGATTAATTGATTGATTCCTGCATTCATTAATATTCTGTTTTTTCTAAATTAAAGTTTCAGCACGTGTCAATTAAAGATATAAATACTTTAACTGATCATCTGAAAACTGATCTGTGTGTAGTGTTGATTGTAGTATTGTATTGCTTGTAGTATTTATTGTGGTATTGTAATACTGATATGAGTACTGCGGTATTTAATATTGTAGTATTGATAGAATTGTAGTATTTAAATTAGTATTGTAGTACTGACATTCGTAATGTAGGACTGTTATTAGTGTTGTGGTATTGATATTAGTATTATAAATTTGAATTGTGAAATTATGACAACTTAAAACTGAATATTTTTATAAACACAATATTTGTTCACTACACAACTGTAGCCTAATCTAATGGCACAGTTTGCAGCCTGGCTGAGAGAACTTTATTTTCCTTGATTTTTTGAAAAAGAGCTCTAAGGCTCTGTCGAATGGAAACTCGGTCAGAGGTGGCCCATTGATGCTGAGTAGCATGCATGCAGCCAGATGGTCCCCCTGCAGCCTGTTCCTCAGGTCTGTCTTCACCTACACATAAGAACAATTAAAATCGTGCTGAATACTGTTGATCTTGAATGTGCTCTTACACTGAGCAGGTTGTCTGGAGAGGGGGCGTGGTAAACAGTTAGCAGGTGTCGCAAATTAATAAATGACTGCTTGCCCCTGTTCCAGCTGTGTGTGTGCATGCCGGTCAAACGAAACTGATGGCTGTGTGTGATAATTCCTCCGTCAGTTAAAACATTTTATTCGGTGTTCCAGCCCTTTTTATGATGGCAGCTCCAACAGGTTATGGGCCCAGGAAGGAGCTTGGAAGTTGATGAAACTGTTTATGTTTCGACGGAGATGAGAATAATTATGAGTTGTGGGAAATTAAGTTTCTGGCACACCTGCGCCTGCTTAATTTGAAGAGCACCATACTCAACAAGCCGCCCAGTGAGGACGCCACGATGATGATGGCACCGGTGCAGCAGACGATGCTGATAAAAATGAAAAGGTGTATGCAGAACTGATTGTTTAAAACAAAGCTAAGGAACTATGAGAACACGGAAAAGTTCAATGCCGTTTGCTCAGATGATGACAGCGTGATGAAAGTGAGACAGCGGGAAAGTTAACATTCGGGTCGTTTTCCCAGGCTTGAACAAAAAATGCATCAAACTTACCCTTGCTTAGGTAGGCTACCTTTCTCTCACCCTTTTCTCTTCCTCTACTTCGCACTGTCGTCTCTTTGCCTCCACTCCATTCTTGAGCAGGCCGCAGTACAGCCAGACAGGCAGGTGATGACTCCAGTGTTTGTTTTTCAAAATAAAGTTAATAACAGCGCAGTGTCACATAACATTTCATGATATTTATATTATCATTTCAAACTCTGATTATGGTAAGTATATGTGCGCAAATATAGTCTATCTATCTATCTACAAAAATACTTTAAATAGGGCTCAAAAGGGCATGTGACTTAGCAATGCATTGTGTGTAACCAGCGCCATTTTTATGGGCAAATTGTTTTGTTTACATTGTGTTGCGCCGGGAGAGAGACGTGAAGCGAGAGATTTAAATAGACCGGGCAAAGGAAAAGCGTGTCGGACGGTACTGAGACGAGCTGGACCCTGTTCCAAAGGCTTGGTACCTTGACAAAATTCAGAAAATAGATGGAGTGGATCTGTTGCAACTCATAATGTAATAATGGTTCATAATGTAATAACGGCTCATAATGTAATAATGGCTCATAATGTAATAACGGCTCATAATGTAATAAAATCATGAGCACATAACGTAATAACGGCTTTGCACATTATGAGCCTTCCTGGCGTCGCTCATAATGTAATAACAGGTCATAATGTAATAACAGGTCATAATGTAATGTAATAACAGTTCATAATGTAATACCAGTTCATAATGTAATAACAGCTCATAATGTAATGTAATAACAGCTCATAATGTAATAACAGTTCATAATGTAATAACAGCTCATAATGTAATAACAGTTCATAATGTAATGTAATAGTTCATAATGTAATAACAGTTCATAATGTAATAACAGCTCATAATGTAATGTAATAACAGTTCATAATGTAATGTAATAACAGCTGATAATGTAATGTAATAACAGTTCATAATGTAATAACAGCTGATAATGTAATGTAATAACAGCTCATAATGTAATAACAGTTCATAATGTAATACCAGTTCATAATGTAATGTAATACCAGTTCATAATGTAATGTAATAACAGCTCATAATGTAATGTAATAACAGCTCATAATGTAATGTAATAACAGCTCATAATGTAATAACAGTTCATAATGTAATAATGGCTCATATTGTGAGAAAACTGCTGCATTATCATCATTTTTACATCTTAAGGTGCAAATAAAGCAAACGGCATGGCTTTCAGCGCATAGTACACTAAATTAGTGAAACCAAGAATTATTTAATCCTAATTGCATTCTCACATTTTATTATGTGAGATATATAAAGTTGAGCCACTAGGTGGCACCCGTGTTAGGTATTTTGGGCCTTTGAGAACGCCATGCTCACTTCCACTGTCTGATTGTTGCAAGTAAGCAGTTGGTGGAAAGTTTAAATATTCTGACGGATGAAGACTGCTGCATAAGTATTAGTAGGTTATACAGAGTGGCTGGATGCAACAGTGGCCTTGCGTCTAATATCAGGCAGCTCTTCAGCCAAAATGCCAGGTGGATTACAGCCTGGATCGTGACTAAACATATATCCTTTGGATGGGTCCATATTAAAGACATTCATTGGAAGAAGTAAAGTTTTCTTTTCTTTTTTTTTTAAATCCCATTCACTCGTTAAGCCTTGATCTGAGTGAACACTGGTACAGTCACTGACAAATGGAGCCCCCTGGACTTGATTTTTGTTGGCAACTATAATTTATGGTTATGTATTATTTATGCATATTCTTTAGTTAAATTTATTTGGACTTATGTTTTTACTTGGGTGTCCTGACAGGCTGTGTTTACATTTTAAGAACTTTTGAGCTGGTTTATTGCTATTACATGGTTCTAAAACGCTCTTCTCATTCTTGCACAAATTCCAAAATAAAGTAAATTGAATTAATGTTACGCTGCTATCATGTATTTAACGGAAGTAGTAGGAAAACAATGCTCATTAAAAGTCTTTATTAAATTGGCATTAAGACCAACAATAAAACAGCAACATTTTGACTGGAAGGTCTTCACTAGGTTGTATAGAAGGAGAGAGTGTTCACTTACTTATTTGAAAAGACCAATCTTAAATGTGTTTTTATTGTAGAAGTTATTGTGTCCTGCATTTATTGTAGCAATAGTACACAAAGGAAATGCTCTTTTGAATTACATTAACTACAGTCCCCCTCCTTCTTCCCTAATCCACCCTCTTCTCCAGCCGGCTTTTGAGTTGGTTACTGTCACGTCACCTATAAACAAATCATAGTCAAACACAAACACAGACCTTTGCCCTTAAGTGCACTCTTGTTGTCAGTGTGTGCAGTTTTGATCTAAAAATGATGATGATGCAACACTTTTCTCACAATATGAGCCATTATTACATTATGAGTGGTGCCAGTAAGGCTCATAATGTAATAAGTTATTACATTATGGACAAAGCTGTTATTACGTTATCCGCTCATGATTTTATTACATTATGAGCCGATTATTACATTATGAGTTGCTACAGGATCTGTATGAGCATGGAGACTGGACTCGGGATTTAAAAGCCCTGCCGCTGTGGACTGAAGCTGAGCTTGTCCTCTATCTCGTCAACGGTATAAGTTATTATACCGGCGATGAATGTAGGAATGCCAAATCTTTAAAGGGATAGTGCACCCAAAAATGCAAATTCAGCCATTATCTACTCACTCATATGCCGATGGAGGCCCTGGTGAAGTTTTAGAGTCCTCACATCCCTTGCGGAGATCAGCGGGTGGAGCGGCTAGCACACCTAATGGCTGACGGCGCCCCAGACTAACGTCCAAGAACACAAAATTGAATCCACA
>NC_065508.1:320632-329622 GCF_006386435.1 Epinephelus moara | reverse complement strand
AGGAGGAACAGCATTTCTTTGTTGAGCCGTATTTGTTTGAGCCCGAGTATACGGACGGAACTCAGGCTACTGGACGAAGCAGCCGCCGCAGCTCATGAGCCTAACCCTCAGCCAGCCGCAGAATACTGGAGTCGAGCACTGGAAACCTGGCGGTGTCGTTGTTTCAAATGCAAAGCAATGCCAGCGGATGAGGAAAGTCTTTGCTGCTCAGTCTGGGAATTGGCGATGCCTGCACTTGACAATCTGGACATCAGTACTGACGAGACTGCTGCTCTTCAGAGACCGTGCATCACCGATCACCCTGAGCGCGCACACATGAGTACGGAGCACAGAGAAGCAGTCAGAGCTACAGGCTACAGTGAGGATAAAAACAGATTTCAAATGACGTTTTTCGAAACAACTTTTTATGTTGCGGCTGCAGCACACTTGGATCACTACGGATGAGCATGTTGGAGATAATTTGTGGTTTCAATTTTGTGTTCTTGGACGTTAGTCTGGGGCACCGTCTACCATTAGGTGTGCTAGCCGCTCCACCCGCTGATCTCCGCAAGGGATGTGAGGACTCTAAAACTTCACCAGGGCCTCCATCGGCATATGGGTGAGTAGATAATGGCTGAATTTAAATTTTTGGGTGCACTATCCCTTTAAGGGCTCATGGGCAAGCAAACTTTGGGTGGGTGCAGGACCTCCGAATTTTACGCCTCAAAGAGAAGACCGTCATCATTTCAGAGGTATGTAAACTTTACAAGCCTCACTGTGCCCCACCTCCATGTGGTGCTGCCTGTTTGCTTACTCAGGTTTTGACTAACATATCTTGGTGTCTGGTGGACCAATTTATTTCAAACAAAAAATATTTTGAAGCCTGAAATCCACTCTGTATTCATGTCGTAAATATGTATGGGCTTCTCGGTTATTTATTTCAGCATTAGGGCATTTTCACACCATAAATCTCTAAGTCTCTATCGTCATACATGGGTGGGCACAAAATGGAGTTTCTTTTTTTAACTTTTACTTCTTAACCATAATTTAGTTTACTCCTGTGGAGACAACTGAGAAACAATGTTTTTAGTGACATCACGATGTGTACTTTTTTTTTTTAAAAATGGGACTAAAAGTCCTGACTGCTCAGCTGTGTTAGATTTGTCCCTAGTTCTATTTCAGTTTTTGCTATCAAAATATATCACATTATATAGCCCATCGATCTTCTTGTAGCGATCGTGAGAACGATTGTGGCAGTTAATGACACAGCAAGTCTGCACCATTTTCAAACGATAGTTACTTTTAAAATGCTAAAACAACAACAACAGAACACAAGCTTAGCGTCGCGAAACGTAAACAACTTTCCAATTGCCCGCAAAACCCACAATGCATCGTGGTCTTTCCACCTCCGCTACATCACCCTTTTGAGCCCTATTGTTTTGACATCTGAAAAAAAAAAAAAAAAAAATATTCTGAAGGCGTGGCAGATTTTATTTTGCCGTAGCGGTGCCCCACAATCAATTACATGTAGAGGAAACCCTGCAATGTAGTACTGTTATTAGTAATGTTGTATTGATATTAACATTATAATACTGATATTAGTGTTGTAGTACTGAATGTAGTTCTGATAATAGTATTGTAGTTCTGATAATAGTATTGTAGTGCTGAATGTAGTTCCGATAATAGTATTGTAGTGCTGAATGTAGTTCTGATAATAGTATTGTAGTGCTGTATGTAGTACTGATAATAGTATTGTAGTACTGATAATAGTATTGTAGTTCTGATAATAATATTGTAGTACTGATAATAGTATTGTAGTTCTGATAATAGTATTGTAGTGCTGAATGTAGTACTGATAATAGTATTGTAGTGCTGAATGCAGTACTGATTAAAGTATTGTAGTGCTGAATGTGGTACTGATAATAATACTTTGTATTCCAGGAGGAGGAGGAACCTATGGTGACGGCTCCGAGGGTCCTGGTTACCGGGGCAACAGGTCTCCTGGGTCGGGCTGTGTGCAGAGAGTTTCAGAACAACGGCTGGTTGGTTATTGGGACCGGATACAGAAGAGCCAGGCCCCTTCTCCTCCGCTGTGACCTTACAGATGAGGATGCTGTCAGAGGACTACTGCACGAGTACAAGGTACCAAACACACTACTACACACTGCACTACTGCACACTGCACTACACACTGCACTACTACACACTGTACTAGTACACCCTGCACTACTGCACACTGCACTACATACTGTACTACTACACACTGCCCAACTACACACTGTACTAGTACACCCTGCACTACTGCACAACTACACACTGTACTAGTACACACTGTACTAGTACACACTGCACTACTGCACAGTGCACTACACAGTGCACTACACACTGCACTACTACACACTGCACTACTACACACTGTACTACTACACACTGTACTACTACACACTACTACTACTACTATACAGTGTACTACTACACACTACTACTACTACACAGTGTACTACTACACACTACTACTACACACTGTACTGCACACTGCACTACTACACACTGTAGTACTACACACTGTAGTACTACATACTGTACTACTACACACTGCACTACACACTGTACTACTACACACTGTAGTACTAAACATTACTATAGACTGTACTAGACACTGTCCTCTGATGATGTCTGTCTCTGTCTCAGCCTGATGTGGTCGTCCACTGTGCAGCTGAGAGACGTCCAGATGTTGTGGAGAGACACACTGACGCCGCTGTGAATCTCAATGTGCACGCAACCAGCACGCTCGCCAAGGAGGCAGGTGGGTGATCACATGATCAAACTCAGAGTCAATCACCATGGCAACTGACTCTGTGAAACTAACCTGCTTGCTGGCAGGTTTTCTATAAGAAACCCTGAGTTCACCCTGTCTCCTCCCTACTGCTGAGCCTGAAGCAAGCTGGCAGACACACATGGGTTGTTCGTATGTAGGAAGAATTAATTCACAATGCTTTACGCTGGGAGAGGATCTTCAGACCCCGTCTAGATGTGCTGTCTTTCCCCAATGAATATGTGTTTGAACCGTACCGTTTTTCATTAGACTCAATCATTTACTGGCCACACATATGAAATCTGACAAGTCTGCTTGTTCGTTTGGGCCAGGGGCTGCTACAGCAGACGTGCACTCTGATCAGAGCAAATGTTTTTTTGTGAACGGTAGCTTTTTATATGATATTGGTGATGTTTTGTGGCCTCTGCCTTCTTTCTGTTGGCTGAGTAGAACTCAAATGTTACTCACACAAGTTGAAACAGTATTTTTGGGGGGTTTAAATTAGTAGTGACCTACAGTACATAATGACATAGCCACTGAATGACAGGTTATTGAAGCTACTTTGTTTAATAAATCAAATATGAATCAAACTAAAGGAAGGTACAGTCGTGGCCAAGTCAAATATGCCTTTCCTGTTTGAATGATGTTTTTATATTTCATTTTAAGCTGCTTCCAAGTGTGTTTTTCCCCTGTGAGATTGAACCTACATGAAAATCCGATTTTATTCCAAACCACTTTTTCACCTGTAAGCTACCATTTTAATTAAGCGTGGTTAAATGTAAATTAATGAACTAGTGCATTCAAACGTACGCGTTGACTCAGGCATCAGTTTTCTCCCATGTTGCCTCTCTCCCCTTGGCAGTTTTAGTGCTGTTACTTTGTTAATGAAATATATGCTCATATTCACTGTAGGCATTCATGAGCACCTCCAATTCCACAGATGTAAAAGTATAAGTTGATCGCTTTTTCTCTCCGGTTGCCATGGTGACTCGAGGTATCGGGGCTCCATTGATGATGGCTTTTTATTGTGGTTGTGCACGTGCTTAACTCAAGGTGTACCTACTCAGAGTTGAGTGAACTAATTCAAATCAGCTGTTTTGGAACCGGATACTCAGAGTTTCCCAGCTCAGTGTAAATTAAGTCAGAGTTCAGGGTTAGACTCAGAGTTTGTTGAACCTCCTACCTGGAATACCCCTCTGGGCCCTTTTTCAGAAAGCAGGCTCAACAAACTCTGATCGCCTGATCTCCGGGTTGACTGAGCCTGAGCTGAGAAACAGAACAGCTGATCAGAATCAGTTCAATTAACTCCGAGTATGTTCAGCCTGAGAGAGGCACGTTACCTAACCCTAACCCAGACATCATCAGTAGAGTGCAGATAACATGATTCTCAGAGACAGGAAGCAGAACTTGTTTCATCCCAACTGAATCTGAGATCTTAATGACATGAATGAAGACATGAAAACAAATCTCTTGCGTCAGCTGCAGCTGAACAGCGTGAGGTGTGATGGGAACAGACTGCACAGTTAATAGGTAATGTGAAGTGATGTGATGTCATGTGATGAGGTCATGTGTCTAACATACAGAAACATGTTTATATCTTAACAGTGTTCATATACTGACTGACTTCATAAGATAAGATAAGATACACCTTTATTGATCCCATAATTGAGAAATTCCAGTGTTACAGCAGTCAAGGGTTAATTAAAGGGCAAATTAAAGATTTCAGTATTTAAAAACTTAAAAAACTAGGCATGCAGAAAAAAGTACAAAAAATACAAGAAACGGCAATAAATAATAATAATAATAATAATAATAATAATAATGATGATGATAATGATAATAACGATGAGCAAGGGATAAAAATTGAGCAATGGATTAAAGTGAACATATTTACTGCAAATTGAATATTGAATGTGCAAAGAAACAACAACATGGGGGACAGCAATGCTGATAGTGGTGTCCCTAAAGTGTCCATAGTGTCCCTAAAGTGTCCATAGTGTCAATAAAGTGTCCATGGTGTCCCTAAAGTGTCCATAGTGTCAATAAAGTGTCCATAGTGCAGTTTACTGTGAGCAGTGCTGGTTATGTAGCCTGACAGCAGCAGGCAGGAAGGACCTGCGATAGCGTTCCTTCACACACTTTGGGTGAATCAGTCTATCGCTGAAGGAGCTCTCCAGAGCTTTTATCTCCTCCTGCAGAGGGTGGGAGTCATTAGTCCTCAGAGATGACAGCTTGGCTGTCGTCCTCCTTTCTCCCACCACCTGCACAGAGTCCAGAGAGCATCCCACGACAGAGCTGGCCTTCTTGATCAGCTTGTCCAGTCTCTTCCTATCTGCAGCCGAGACGCTGCTGCCCCAGCAGACCACTCCGTAAAAGATGGCTGATGCCACCACAGTGTCAAAGAAGGTCTTTAGGGGCACCCCCTGCACTCCAAAAGACCTGAGCCGCCTCAGCAGGTAGAGTCTGCTTTGGCCTTTCCTGTACAGTGCTGTTATGTGATTCATTCTGTCAATATTAGGCTGAGGTTCATTTAACTTATTCTAATTTAATTAAATTTAGACTTTCACTGTGACGACTTTTATGGGCACTGCAGCACTTTATAACTTCATATATCATATACACTATGCCAGTGAGTCATGGACATGCATTGTTTCGTCCATTCACTATCCATAGCCTCTCGATCAACTATTTTGCACTGTATCATATTGCACTGTACGTATTGGTTTCTCGTTGTGAATTATTGTCTCTGTTTATTATTTGTTTTAGATATTATGACTTATATGTCCCTGTTTTTGTTTGCAATTTGTTGTTTTATATATTATGACTTCTGTGTTCCTGTTTTTGTTTTTTTTAATGGCCTGAGTTCTTTTTAACATCATGTCGGAGGACTACAGTTGAAAATTAGCCTTTGGCTAACACCGGCACATTTACAGCAATGTTCATTAATGTGTACTGTGCTCTAAATAAAAAAAAATTTAAAAAAACTGCTGTGAAATGACTTCACGTAATCTCCTATATTCTCACATGGAGCTATTATGGGACGTTGAGAAGTATTCATGAATCACTGCATCATGTATCCACGTAGATTATTTTCTTATTAACACTGATAAACCTGCAGTTCTTTTTTTAAAGATTATTTTTTTGGGCTTTTGTTCCCTGGTTTATGTCCAGGGAAAACCACAACAAGGGTCCAATGTGTTTTCAGAGCCAGAGACACTTTTCTTACGGGCCGACAAACCGCTGTCTCTCTGTGTTCAGTGTCTCTGATGTTATAAAGAAAAGAATCAAAGGACAATGCATAAAATGTGCTGTGATGATAATGTAAATCCAGGATGTGTAATATGTGATATATGTGGGTGGAACAGATTGTTAGATAAATGATAGAATGTGAGGTCAAACAGTATCTTTCACATAGACACTCCTCCAGGGAGACATCCAAACAGGCTCTAATCACCTTCTCCTTACACAACAGCCTCTGAATACACTGGGCCTCAACCTCCACCACTTCATTCACTAAAGGACACGCCATGTTTCTACTTCCTGCTACACGCTCAGCCTCAGGCTGACATGAAGCAAACCTGTGACTCAGCAGAGTATGTTGCCATAGTAACTGACTCAGGGTTACACTGAACTGGCTTTGTGAAACAGAAAACTCAGAGTTTCATCTCAGGCTGAACAAACTCAGAGTTTCACTGATCCTGCTCTCTGAAATGGGGCCCTGGTTGTCCTCACTCTGTCATGTCATCACTCTGTGTTTATCATGCAGCGGCGTGTGGAGCGTTCTTCCTCTACATCAGCACCGACTACGTGTTCGATGGGAGGAATCCTCCATACGGAGAAGACGACTGTCCGAATCCCCTGAACGTCTACGGACGCAGTAAACTGGAGGGAGAGAGGGAGACACTGAGACACTGTCCAGGTACGTGTTTGTCTCTCACCTGTCTGTCTGTCTGTCGTCTGTCTTTTTGTCTCTCACCTGTCTGTCTGTCTGTCTGTCTGTGTCTCAGGTGCCGTGGTGCTGCGGGTGCCCGTCCTGTTCGGGGAGGTGGAGTCAGTGACGGAGAGCGTGGTGACATCACTGTGGGTCAAAGTTCAGGAGGCATCAGAGAGCTGCACCCTGGATCACTGTCTGCAGAGGTTTCCTACTGACGCCAGGGATGTCGCCGCCGTCTGCAGGAAGCTGTCCGAGAGAGCCAGACAGGTACGCTACGGTTTGTCTGACAGAGACAGACAGGTATGCCACTGTCTGTTTGACAGAGAGACAGACAGGTACGCTCAGGGCTTAAAGTACTCCGGCGTCGTGTCGGATTTCTGGCTTAATGGACAGTTCTAGGATTTTTTGTTTTGTGGCAACAACTTGGCATAAGTTGTCATTTAACGAATCATGTTTTGATTTTCAGTGAAGCACATGGGTAGTTCCACAAATAGTATGGTGTTATGAAACTAACCCTAACCCGCTAGCCAATAAGAGCTGGGTGGGGAGGGTCTAAAAACAGCATGCACATGCACGCACACACACACACACACACACACACACACACACACACACACACACACAGACAGGGTTTCAACACACACTAATTCCAAGCACATGTTGTTTAGGTGTCCATTACAGCCTGATATCCAAATCAGTGTGGGTGAATGTGCAACAGAAATGGACAATTGGACTGTGTTTGAATGATTAGCTTGTGTTAGCTTGACCGCCAGCTATTGGACACTGAGAGAAAATGGCATGCTGTGTGCGTTTTGTGCAACAGGTGGATGCTGTAGTCTACGGGTGGAGTAAAGAGAGAGAGAGAGAGGTAAGTAGCGTTGAAGTAGAGTAGAGCAGGGCAGAGAGATGGAAGCAAAATATATTAAACCTGGTGTTAATACAGCAGAACTGGAGAGAGGGGTGAAAAATAAATGGAGGTGGGCATGGCTCGAGGAGGAGGGCGCTGCGGGCAAACCATTAAATACATGGTGCGAGAAATTGAACGAGCCAGGTGCGGCATTTTGCTTCGCTTGTTCCAAGAAGTTGATGTATGGAAGCAGTGGCAAAAAGGTTTTACGTCGTCACAAAACTGACCCAAATCACGTTGCTGCAATCCGAGCTTTAAAAAACATAACACCATGCTACCAGGGACAACTGCTACGGCCGCAACGGCGCCCTCGATGACAGACCGTATATGTGAGCAGAAAATTCGGGTGAGCTCCACAGCCTCTGCTGAAGCACCCAGAGCACCCTTGAAAAGAAGTGCCTTTGATAACTTGCAGGACTTTGTTTACAAGCCAAAAGAATGAGAGAAAAAGTGAAAATCACCTGTTCTTGTATTTTGTTTCTTTTCTAAAACATAATTTAAGCATTTCAAAGAAGAGCAAGTTTTCTCTTTGCACTTTAAATTTTCATGTGCACTTTAAATTGTTTTCACTATAGTTGTTACATGAAGTAAACTCTGCTCCCAACCACCTGCAGTTAAAACACACAAACAGTTCTATTGTTTACAGTCAAACAAAAATGATTAAATTGGACTGACATGAATTTGTGTAGTTTACCTGTTTTTTTCTTTAAACTTAAAAAACCCCTAAAAATCAATATCCCATTGTAAGACAGCTGGGTGCAATACAGCATAGAATCAGCAAAACTGAGGTAAGTCAATGGGTTATATGCACAGCAGCCATCTTTGACAAAATTATAGACAGACATCTTCTGAGGACGATTGACAAAGATTGCCGCTGTGAAAAAGACGCACGCACGCACGCACGCACGCACGCACGCACGCACGCACGCACACACACACACACACACACACACACACACACCGACAGACCGGTACGTCACTGTTGTCTTATCAGTTATCACTAGTTATGACTTATGAATTATTATTAGTTATCAGTGTTTTCCTCTACCTGTCTCACCAGTTTTCTTCTGTCTGTTTGTCTTTCAGGACCCGTCCATCAGAGGAATCTTTCATTTCTCTGCTAAAGAGAAGATGACCAAATATGAGATGGCTGTCGCCATCGCTCAGGCCTTTAACCTGCCGTCCAACCACCTCATACCTGTAAATATATATTTATGAATATATTAAGTAATATACCTGTCAATGTAGATTTATGAATATATGATATATATTATAATATATATCTATGAATATATTTACTAATATACCTGTCAATATATATTTATGAATATATATATATATATATATATATATAT
>NC_065508.1:318575-319980 GCF_006386435.1 Epinephelus moara | reverse complement strand
GCGAATCAGGCCTTCATGGTCAAATAGCTGCTAGGAAACCACTGCTAAGGAGAGGCAACAAGCAGAAGAGATTTGTTTGGGCCAAGAAACACAAGGAATGGACATTAGACCAGTGGAAATCTGTGGTTTGGTCCAAATTTGAGACCTTTGGTTCCCACCGCCTTGTCTTTGTGAGACGCAGAAAAGGTGAACGGATGGATTCCACATGTGTGGTTCCCACTGTGAAGCATTGAGGAGGAGGTGTGATGATGTGGGGGTGTTTTGCTGGTGACACTGTTGGGGATTTATTCAAAATTGAAGCCACACTGAACCAGCATGGCTACCACAGCATCCTGCAGCGACATGCAATCCCATCCGGTTTGCGTTTAGTTGGACGATCATTTATTTTTCAACAGGACAATGACCCCAAACACACCTCCAGGCTGTGTAAGGGCTATTTGACCAAGAAGGAGAGTGATGGAGTGCTGCGGCAGATGACCTGGCCTCCACAGTCACCGGACCTGAACCCAATCGAGATGGTTTGGGGTGAGCTGGACTGCAGAGTGAAAGCAAAGGGGCCAACAAGTTCTAAACACCTCTGGGAACTCCTTCAAGACTGTTGGAAAACCATTTCAGGTGACTACCTCTTGAAGCTTATCGAGAGAATGTTGAAGTGACACGAATCGGTGCCTGGAAATGGGCCTGGCGGCTCCCGATCCTGTCCTCCTTGCTTCTTCTAAAAAGTCTTCTGTTGTCAATTCAGTATCTTAGGTTCGGCTGGCAGGTACTTAAAAAGGCACTGGAGAGAGGCAGAATCAGATGCAATCGAGTTTATTGTGTTTACAGGCAACAACACAGACAAACTCATGAGTCAACCTCCGGAGGACGACTGACTTCTGCTTTCAGTTTTCTGGCTTATATGCTGGTGGAGGTCGAAGAGATCTCCACCCATTTCTGTAGTCCTTCCCATTTCGATCCGTTTCTACTGGTGGCAGACTTTGCCTATGTTCTGGCTCAAACTGGAATCTGCCAACAGTATTTCCGGACTCGCTCTCACTCTATTTTTTAAAAACATGTGATGTCTGGGGACTCTCATGCTACAGTCCCTCGTGCTTCCGTAATACAATCATTTGAGTGTGTGTGTGATCTTTCTTGTATAATATAACTCTCAAGTGCATTAGGTCATACAATCAAGTGAGTGTAATATAATTCTTAAATGCATTAGGCAGTACAATCAAGTGAGTGTTCTCTCTTCCTTCACACAGCACGTGGTAACTTGTATGAGTGTCACTGTAAGTTCACAACATCATGTAAGTGTAGGTTGATGCATTATATCATTACACAGCGCGTGATAAGTGATATGAGTCAATGAGAGTTCACAACTGAGATGTCACTAAGAGTTCACACAGTTACATTGCATATATGA
>NC_065508.1:313370-318482 GCF_006386435.1 Epinephelus moara | reverse complement strand
ATATATATATATATATATATATATATGTGTGTGTGTGTGTGTGTACATATATATATTTAAAAATTTAATTTCCCCTCAGGGGGATTAATTAAGTATATAAAAAAACCATAATAATATATGTGTGAATATATGTCTGTCTACCTCTCTCACTCTCTGTCTGTTTATCTGTCTGTTTCCCTTTCTGTTTGTCTGCAGTTGACAGAGCAGCCGGCAGCAGCGTCGACTCTTCGTCCAATCAACAGTCAGCTGAACTGTTCTCGTCTTCAGCTGCTGAATTTGAGTGTCGAGCCACGACCATTTGCTGCCGCCATCACCGACTGTCTGTGGCCGTTCACGCCTGACAAACGCTGGAGACAGACGGTGTTCCACTGAGACATGCCCACAGGTGGACAGAGAGGTGGACAGACAGGTGGATTGAGGGCCCTATTCCCTGAGTCCTGTCTGTAGGCTCCAGTTATTAAACTAAAGGTTCCGGTTTCTGTGATGTCATCATTGTTTTTTATTTTTCATTTGTCATTTCAGGAAATTAAAGATGTACGGTGTCCTACAGAGGACAAACCTCAGCTGCTGGTCTCAGGAGGTCATTCATTGAAAGATCAGATAATTAAACGTGTGTCATAATTGTACTGTAATTCTACTGTAGTCCTATTGTAGTCTTATTGTAGTCCTGCTGTAGTCCTACTGTGTTTGATGTAAATGGCTCGGCTGTAAAACATTAAACATCTCAAGAGTCAAATCTGAGCTCCGAATTTTTGTTCAAGGTTTTACCACTATCACTGTCCTGTCATCAATCGGTGTTCTCCATGTCTGTCCTCCATGATTGTACTCCATGATTGTCCTCCATCTCTGTCCCCCATGACTGTCCTCCATGACTGTCCTCCATGATTGTCCCCCATGACTGTCCCCCATGATTGTCCTCCATGACTGTCCTCCATCTCTGTCCCCCATGACTGTTCCCCATGACTGTCCTCCATGCTTGTCCCCCCCGCCCCTTCCCCCCCCCCNTAGTCAAAGTCAATATATATATATATATATATATATATATATATATATATATATGTATATGTAAACCATCAAATAAAACAAAGAAAACTATTAGATTCATTTGATTTGAAATGTTATTTTGTATTTTTGGGATGTTATTTTGCAATCAAAAACCAGATGAACTCAGGTGCAGCCCAGGTTGTATTTACAGGATGTCGTGATGAAGTAGATCAGAATATGGCAAATGATCCAGTATGTAATGAACCTTGTATACAATAGAAAGAAAGAGATGAAATTGAGCATTTTTGTCTTTAACCGTAATTTACAATTGCGTATTAGATGTACCGTAATGTATAATTATCTGGAACCGGGCTGTGAAAGAGAAAGAGAATTGTAAATTATGTGTAAAGAGGCTTTTATTAAGTTAGTGTGGTTGTCTGCTGTTGAGTGTTGTGGTCCAGGTTTCCTCTGCTCTCCTCCTTTGACCAGAAGTCCAGTTGGGGTTGTGTGGGGGATAAAAAGTGGTGATAAATTTAATTGATTGCACCAATGGGAAAAAACCTCATCAGCAGTTTATGGGGTTATGGGGTTGGGGTGAAGAAAGTTGAGTCTCATTGTCGAAGACGATGAGACTGGGGGGCACAGTCCATCATCCCTCCTCAGAGTCCTATCCGATAATCAAGGGTGTGGTTAAGATCAGGGGTCACATCCAGGTTGTGGTCAATTAGAGTCAAATTGGGATGAAAGTAAGTGTTAAGGTTAGGGTTAGGTTAAGGGGCTATTTACCACCTCCTTTTGGAATTTGAATGGGCACAGCTCGGCCCACAAGGTGGGCAAGAGTACGGGATCTGGTGCTGGTGGTAGGTCGGGGTCTGGGCCACCTGGCTGTCGAGCTTCAGGCCACCTGGTGGTCTCCGCTGGTATTGCAGTTTGACTTTGAAAACTGGAGAGTGCCGTAACTCCGCCTAAAGGGGTGGGCCTTCGTGCGCCAGCGGCTGGGCGCGGACGTGCCCGGCCCCCTGAAGTGGCCTGGCGGGTTTCGGTGGCCACTCTCGAGTCTCTACGACTTACGGTTTCCGAGATAGGCTTGTGTCAGAAGCTGCTATAATCTGCAGACTATAGCAAGTTGTGACAGGAGCGGTTGGACATGGTTCTGTGGTTGATAGAGGCATGGGGCCTTGACCTACCCCCTGGTTTGTGGCCCTTGCGATTCCAACGGTGCAAGTCCCAAGTCTGTCCGAGTTACGGATCCCGAGTTAGGACTAAGGGTTAGGGGTTAGGTTAGGGTATAGGGGTGATAACCGTGATCGGTCGGGACTGATCCTGGAGGGCAAGTCTTAGAGGGACGGGAGTGGTACCTACCCACCCATTTGTAGCGGCTGCGAGTTCAAGGGTAGCACTGTGGAGTCTGTAGGACGTAGGGTTGGGTAGTTGTGGGCGTTTTAAAAGCGGAGCGGGAGTGGGCCCAAAAGTGGTGAGGAGCGCGTTTCGGGGGTTAGGATGAAGGGAGTTGAGTGTGATGGTGGAAGAGGATGAGAGTGAGAGGCAGAGTCCATCATCCCTAGCTCTCCAGAGTGGCATGCCATAATGAAAGGTGCGTTTGGGGTGAGAGGTGAAGTCAAAGTGGCCGTAGCATAGAGGCAATTTGGGTTGAAATGAAGAGGTAGAGTCCGGATTAGGGGTTAGGGGTTAGGGTATAGGGGTGATAGGGATAGGTATAGGGGTGATAACTGTGATGGATCGGGGTTAGGGGTGATCGGTCGGGTTAGGGTATAGGGGTGATAACCGTGATGGGTTAGGGTAGGGTATAGGGGTGATAACCGTGATCGGTCCGGACCGATCCTCGACGGTAAGTTCTAGAGGGACGGGACCAGTGTCTACCCTGTGAAGCCTAACCCTAACTGTAACCCATTTGTGGCTGCTGCGAGTCCAATGGTACCACTCTCGAGTTTGTATGACGTATGGTTCCGTAGTTATGTCAGTTATAAAACTGGACTGGAAGTGGGCCCAAAAGTGGTCAGGAGTGCGTTTCGGGCTGTTTCCCGCATCCGAAATTTTTTCCCGCCAGGTAGCGCTATTTGCGCCAAATTATAGGGACAGCTTCCGGGGCTCGTGGTGATTCCGATGGTACCACCCGTGCGCCTCTGCGACCTTCCCAGCCCGAGTTATGAAGTTAAAACGGAGCGGAATAAATGTGGCTGCGTTTAAGTTAATAAGTTGGGAATCGTGATGGGTAGAGGCCTGAAATTTGGTGTGGGTGTTTTGTGGGCCTTCCTCTTGCCGCTTGTAACGAGTCCGACGTGATGTTTTCGACTTTCTGCCAGGGGGTGCTATCGACACCAAACTATAGGGACGTCTTCTGGGGCTCGGGCCGAGTCCAACAGTATCATACCCGTGCCTCTGCGACCTTTCTAGCCGAAGTTATGAAGTTAAAATGGAGCGGAATAAATGCGGCTGCGTTTAAGATCATAAGTCGGGAAACGTGATAGCTAGAGGTTTGAAAGTTTGTGTGGGTGTCTTGCGGGCTGCCCTCTTGCCGCCCGTCAGAGAGTGACTAGCCTATATGGCCAATATCAGTAGGTCAGTCGCCTCTCCCAGTGCTGCCTCTACCTGCCTGACTCTCTACCACTTAGCCCCCAATCTGTCAGCTATCCTAAACCTAAGGACTCTCACTCGTGGGCTTGTCTAAATCTAAGGAGTGTAACCGTAAGGTCTTGTAACCCTGAAGAAGAGTTGTGGAGAAGAAGTATACTTATTTGGGAAAACTTGTGGAGAAGAAAGAGTTAACTTACCTGTGACAACTTGTGGAGAAGAAAGAGTTAAGTTACCTGTGACAAGCTGTGGAGAAGAAAGAGTTAACTTAATTTAAATAAATAAATAAAGACATAAATACAACCACTACATAAAAAAGTGTCATTTACTTAATTGATATTGTTTATAAGTTAAATCACCTAAAAGTTAAAAAGTAGTATGTTACTACTAGATAAATACATAAATACCCTAAGTACATAAACATGATAAGCACATAAATAGATTTCATTTTGTTCAATCAC
Organism: Epinephelus moara; assembly: GCF_006386435.1. Lineage (NCBI taxonomy): Eukaryota > Metazoa > Chordata > Actinopteri > Perciformes > Serranidae > Epinephelus > Epinephelus moara. The sequence continues at coordinate 314,445 of NC_065508.1, read as the reverse complement.
AGTGTTAAACAGTATAACATTAATTCAGTCAATAGTCATTTCTAGTGTTAGTGTTTTGTGTGCAGTAGTGAGAGGAGTTAGTTTCATTTGTTCAGTGTCTGTGAGACAGAGAAGTAGTATAAGCACTGAAAAAGACTTCATTTTGTTAAGTCACAGTGTTCAATAGTACAACAGTAATAGTTCCATTTATAGTGTTAGTGTGTTTTTTCGCAGCAGTGAGAGCAACCAGTGTTATTTTGTTATTGTTTGTGAGAGAGATACAGAGAAGTATGTCTGGTGAGAATGTGCTTGTGGGTCAGGGTCAGGAAAAGAGAATGTTTGGACTCCACCATCCAATAGGATGGTGGAGTTAGTGCACACTCCATCCAGCCCGTCCAGGTATGGGACAGTCCCATCCCCCCAAAAAGAGAGACCAGAGCAGGTGCAAATGTTTTTTAGATATAACAATACTTACCATTATAATTTATTTGTAGATAATAATTGTACAAAAATGACCCAGTAAAATAGGTAAAAATATACATGAAAAACAGTGGAAAATCAATGAGGTTTGTGGTGAGAGAAATGATGTAATGGGGGTCAGGGTCAGGGTCAGGGTCAGGGGGTCAGGGTCAGGGTTAGGATTGGGTCAGGGTTGGGGTTCAAGGGTCAAATGTAGAACTATAAAGCACTGGTCTACCGACAGGGTTGGGTCAAATGTAGAACTATAAAGCACTGGTCTACCGACAGGGTTGACCAGACTATAATTGAGAGTAAAGGACTGGTCATTATGAAGTGTGTGGATAGTGTGGCGGAGAGGGCAAGCGCCTGTCACGTGGGGGAGCCGGGTTCGATCCCCACCAGGAGCAGTTGCTCTTTTATGTTACAGTAATATAAGAGTGAGGATGAATTTGATAATGTGCCAATCAGGCTGTCAGATGTGTTCAGCTCAGTTGGACAGGCCCAGCACCTCCACCCAGGGGGCCTGGGTTGAAATCCCAGCGGAGCAGCTCCCAGCGCAAGGGCCCAGCAACCACCCCTCTGCACCTTCTGCTTTTCTTCGTGTGGGTGCATGGCAAGCAAGGGTATGTAGTGTGGT
>NC_065508.1:309523-312870 GCF_006386435.1 Epinephelus moara | reverse complement strand
TCTGTGTGTGTGTGTGTCTGTGTGTCTGTCTGTTGAACTTCCGTGGCGCTCACGCTTGTGCGACCTGGGAGCAGTTGTGCGTCGTGGTAATTGTTCGTCGTTTTTTTAACACTCTTTTTTATCACTTTGGAGCTTGTGTGGAAGTCTTTATTATGAGGTGCAGCTACGCAGGCGTCCTTGTGGCGCTTTGGACTCTGTTAAGTCGGTTTGCCTGGGGACTAGATGTTGACGGCAGCGTGGCTGGCTACAGGATCACCTACAGCCGGGAGATACTGCTTGACCTGCAATCACTGACAGCAGGCAATGCAATTCCGGCCGTTCCCCACTCGCTACGGAGCGATATCTTGGCAGCAACAGGTGGAATATCGTCCAAAAAGCGCAGGAGGAAGAGAGGGAAGAGAGGAGGTTTCCAATGCAGACTGAGGAAATATGGGCTGGATAACCAACGCCGGCTTCCTCCGCTCCCGACTATACTCCTCTCTAATGTCCAATCCATCCGGAATAAAATGGACGAACTAGAGGCTTACGCTAGATGTAAGCGTGATTTTAGAGACACATGTTTGCTGGCTTTTACAGAGACGTGGCTGAAAGCCTCGGACAGCAATGAGGATCTGCACATCAGCGGCTTTGGGCACCCTGTCCGGATAAACCGGTCGCCTCTCATAACGAACAAAACCTGCGGAGGTGAACTATGTTTTTACATAAATGAGAGGTACTGTAATAACGTCACAGTTCAGGAGGAAATATGCACCCCCGACCTTGAGCTCTTGTCCATTTCCCATCGGCCCTTTTATCTGCCATGGGAGTTTCCCCCAGCTTCTTCACCATCGTCTACATACACCCGCGGGCCAGCATCTCGGCAGCCACACAGCTGATCGCAGAGGCAACTAACAGACTCGATGCCATCTCACCCGACGCACCTAAATTTATTCTAGGAGACTTTAATCAGTGCCAGATACACAGGACTCTGAAGACGTATGAGCAATATGTCACCTGTGCAACAACTTTGAAAAACTCCACAACTGACTAGTGTTATGGCTCAGTGCCTGGTGCTTTCAGGTCCCTGCCCATGCCTCTCTTTGGAGCGTCTTACCACAGCAGTGTCCTGCTGATGCCGATCTACAAACCCATCTGTAAGAAGCAAGCGCATACAGTAAAAACAGTAAGATGCTGGACAGAGAACAGCATTGCCACCTTACAGACGTGCTTCGATTTGACAGATTGGGATGTCTTTTATACTTCATGTGTGGATTTAAATGATTTGACATTAACTGTTTCCTCTTATATATCTTTTTGTGTGGACTCTAATATCCCCTGTAAGGAAATTACCATATTTCCTAACAACAAACCGTGGGTCACCAAGGAACTAAAAAATGTCATAAACATGAAGAAACACATCTTTAAAAAGGGAGCACTCAGGAAAAGAAAGAAATTAACAGAGTGGTAAGGAGCGAGATAAGGAAAGCTAAAAGAGTTTATAGGGATAAGGTGGAACACAAATACACCAGTGGAGATCTTCAGGCAGCTTGGAAAGGAATAAAGTCAATGTTCTCCATCTCTCAGGGAAGTAGTGGAAGTGACAGGAATCCTATTACAATTGAGGGAATAAACATGACTGACCTTCCGAATGTTTTTAGTAGTTTTTATTCCCGCTTTGAAATGCATGACTTTTCTGGTAACATTTCCCTCCTCAGAGAGTCTCTTATCTCTGATTCTAACATTATCTTTGAGCAGGGTCATGTTAGAGATCTTTTAAAATGGGTCAATATAAGGAAGGCCCTTGGTCCAGACCTCATTTGTGGGCGTACACTTCGATATTGTGCTGATCAACAGTGTCCTCAAGCATGTCTTTCAAATGTCACTTGTCACTCGTAACCAAATTCCTGGCATGTGGAAATCTTCTACTGTGATTCCCATCCCAAAAACATCTAATCCTAAACAGCTCAGTGAATTCAGACCAGTTGCATTAACGTCATTAATAATGAAAATCTTTGCGAAAATCGTTAAAGGCCTGGTCATGTCTTCTATAGAGGGTCATTACAATTTGCCTAACAGGCAGGGAGAGGTGTAGAGGACGCAAAGCTTCTCATACTTAATCACCTCTACAAACACTTAGAGAAGCCACAAGCCCAGGCCAGGCTCCTATTTGCTGAATTTTTCTTCAGCATTCAACACAATGCAGCCACATCTCTTCACAGAGAGGCTAGTGTCTAAATTTGAATTGTCTCACCAGCTTGTGTCATGGATTTTAGATTTCTTAACTGGCAGAGAGCAAAGAGTCTGTTAATGGCTGTCTCTCTGACTCTGTAACCACTTTCACGGGTTCACCCCAAGGGTGCGTCCTTTCGCCCTTACTTTGTATCATATACACTGATGAATGCAGGAGCAGGCAGGAGGATAGCTATCTGATTAAGTTTTCAGATGACACTGCACTGTTGTCCCTCCTCTATGGTTCAGAATCAAACCATGAGGGCCCTAACTGATTTACTTTCCTGGTGTGACTGTAACTTTTTGGATTTAAACGTATCGAAAACCAAAGAATTGATTATTGATTTTAGACGTAAGAAGGACACTCCTACTGAGTGCATCATACATAATGAAAAGGTCAAAATTGTTTCATCATACAAATACTTGGGGACCTTTTTTGACAACCATCTCAAATTTGATGTGAACATGGATTTTATTGTGAAGCGAGGGCAACAGAGAATTCATCTTCTCAGGAAACTAAACTCTTTCTCTGTCAGGCCTGTTATACTCTGTCGATTTTATCAAGCCTTTATTGAGAGCCTTCTGTGTTTTTCTTTTATTTGCTGGTTTCATTGTCTTTCAGTTAAAGACAGAAACAACCTGACCAGTATTGTTAAGTCCTGCTCTAAGATTATCGGAGTGAAATTAAGAGACTTAAGTTCCTTCTGCAACCAGCAAATCCTCTGAAAAGCAAAGTACATTTTAGCCTCTCCCCGACTCATGTTCATGAGGTGAATTCTCTCTGTTGCCTTCAGGACGCCGCTATGTCCTACCTGTGTGTAAAACAAACCGCTTCTTCAAATCATTCATCCCCTCTGCACTCAGACTTTTAAACTCTTCATAGGGTTGTATTTTTTTTTTTTTTTTTTTATAGGCCATCATAGGCTCTTTCTTATTATTCCACACTAAGCTCCTGGTGTGTGTATGTGTATGTGTGTGTCTGTCTGTCTGTGTGTCTGTCTGTCTGTCTGTGTGTGTGTGTGTCTGTCTGTCTGTCAGTCTGTGTGTCTGTCTGTCTGTGTGTCTGTGTGTCTGTCTGTGTGTGTGTGTGTGTGTGTGTGTGTGTGTGTGTGTCTGTCTGTCTATCTGTCTGTCTGTCT
>NC_065508.1:297734-308512 GCF_006386435.1 Epinephelus moara | reverse complement strand
ATGTGTCTGCTCTCCGATTGGTCAGAGTGATCAAATGTGTCTGCTGTCCGATTGGTCAGAGGGTTCTGATGTGTCTGCTCTCTGATTGATCAGAGGGTTCTGATGTGTCTGCTCTCCGATTGGTCAGAGGGATCAAATGTGTCTGCTCTCCAATTGGTCAGAGGGATTAGATGTGTCTGCTCTCCGATTGGTCAGAGTGATCAAATGTGTCTGCTGTCCGATTGGTCAGAGGGTTCTGATGTGTCTGCTCTCTGATTGGTCAGAGGGTTCTGATGTGTCTGCTCCGATTGGTCAGAGGGATCTGATGTGTCTGCTCTCTGATTTGTCAGAGGGATCAAATGTGTCTGCTCTCCGATTGGTCAGAGGGTTCTGATGTGTCTGCTCTCCGATTGGTCAGAGGATTCTGATGTGTCTGCTCTCTGATTGGTCAGAGGGTTTAAATGTGTCTGTTCTCTGATTGGTCAGAGGGATCAAATGTGTCTGCTGTCCGATTGGTCAGAGGGTTCTGATGTGTCTGCTCTCCGATTGGTCAGAGGATTCTGATGTGTCTGCTCTCTGATTGGTCAGAGGGTTTAAATGTGTCTGTTCTCTGATTGGTCAGAGGGATCTGATATGTCTGCGCTCTGATTGGTCAGAGGGATCGAATGTGTCTGCTCTCTGATTGGTCAGAGGGATCAAATGTGTCTGCTCTCTGATTGGTCAGAGGGATCGAATGTGTCTGCTCTCTGATTGGTCAGAGGGATCAAATGTGTCTGCTCTACGATTGGTTAGAGTGATCAAATGTGTCTGCTCTCTGATTGGTCAGATGGATCTGATGTGTCTGCTCTCCGATTGGTCAGATGGTTCTGATGTGTCTGCTCTCCGATTGGTCAGAGGGATCAAATGTGTCTGCTCTCCAATTGGTCAGAGGGATTAGATGTGTCTGCTCTCCTTTTCGTCAGAGTGATCAAATGTGTCTGCTGTCCGATTGGTCAGAGGGTTCTGATGTGTCTGCTCTCTGATTGGTCAGAGGGATCAAATGTGTCTGCTCTCTGATTGGTCAGAGGGTTCTGACGTGTCTGCTCTCTGATTGGTCAGAGGATTCTGATGTGTCTGCTCTCTGATTGGTCAGATGGTTCTGATATGTCTGCTCTCTGATTGGTCAGAAGGATCAAATGTGTCTGCTCTCTGATTGGTCAGAGGGATCAAATGTGTCTGCTCTCTGATTGGTCAGAAGGATCAAATGTGTCTGCTCTCTGATTGGTCAGAGGGATCAAATGTGTCTGCTCTCTGATTGGTCAGAGGATTCTGATGTGTCTGCTCTCTGATTGGTCAGAGGGTTCAAATGTGACTGCTCTCTGATTGGTCAGATGGTTCTGATGTGTCTGCTCTCTGATTGGTCAGATGGTTCTGATGTGTCTGCTCTCCGATTGGTCAGAGGGATCAAATGTGTCTGCTCTCCGATTGGTCAGAGGGATCAAATATGTCTGCTCTCTGATTGGTCAGAGGGATCGAATGTGTCTGCTCTCTGATTGGTCAGATGGTTCTGATGTGTCTGCTCTCTGATTGGTCAGATGGTTCTGATTTGTCTGCTCTCTGATGGGTCAGAGGGTTCTGATGTGTCTGCTCTCCGATTGGTCAGAGGGTTCTGATGTGTCTGCTCTCCGATTGGTCAGAGGGTTCTGATGTATCTGCTGTCTGATTGGTCAGAGGGATCAAATATGTCTGCTCTCTGATTGGTCAGAGAGATCAAATGCGTCTGCTCTCTGATTGGTCAGAGGGTTCTGATGTGTCTGCTCTCTGATTGGTCCGAGGGTTCTGATGTGTCTGCTCACCGATTGGTCAGAGGGATCAAATGTGTCTGCTCTCTGATTGGTCAGAGGGTTCAAATGTGTCTGTTCTCTGATTGGTCAGAGGGATCAAATGTTTCTGCTCTCCGATTGGTCAGAGTGATCAAATGTGTCTGCTCTCCGATTGGTCAGAGTTTTCTGATGTGTCTGCTCTCCGATTGGTCAGAGTGATCAAATGTGTCTGCTCTCTGATTGGTCAGAGCGATCAAATGTGTCTGCTCTCCGATTGGTCAGAGGGTTCTGATGTGTCGTCTCTCTGATTGGTCAGATGGTTCTGATGTGTGTGCTCTCCGATTGGTCAGAGGGTTCTGATGTATCTGTTCTCTGATTGGTCAGAGGGATCAAATGTGTCTGCTCTCTGATTGGTCAGATGGTTCTGATGTGTTTGCTCTCTGATTGGTCAGATGGTTCTGATGTGTCTGCTCTCTGATTGGTCAGATGGTTCTGATGTGTCTGCTCTCTGATTGGTCAGATGGTTCTGATGTGTCTGCTCTCTGATTGGTCAGATGGTTCTGATGTGTCTGCTCTCTGATTGGTCAGATGGTTCTGATGTGTCTGCTCTCTGATTGGTCAGATGGTTCTGATGTGTCTGCTCTCTGATTGGTCAGATGGTTCTGATGTGTCTGCTCTCTGATTGGTCAGATGGTTCTGATGTGTCTGCTCTCTGATTGGTCAGATGGTTCTGATGTGTCTGCTCTCTGATTGGTCAGATGGTTCTGATGTGTCTGCTCTCTGATTGGTCAGATGGTTCTGATGTGTCTGCTCTCTGATTGGTCAGATGGTTCTGATGTGTCTGCTCTCTGATTGGTCAGATGGTTCTGATGTGTCTGCTCTCTGATTGGTCAGATGGTTCTGATGTGTCTGCTCTCTGATTGGTCAGATGGTTCTGATGTGTCTGCTCTCTGATTGGTCAGATGGTTCTGATGTGTCTGCTCTCTGATTGGTCAGATGGTTCTGATGTGTCTGCTCTCTGATTGGTCAGATGGTTCTGATGTGTCTGCTCTCTGATTGGTCAGATGGTTCTGATGTGTCTGCTCTCTGATTGGTCAGATGGTTCTGATGTGTCTGCTCTCTGATTGGTCAGATGGTTCTGATGTGTCTGCTCTCTGATTGGTCAGATGGTTCTGATGTGTCTGCTCTCTGATTGGTCAGATGGTTCTGATGTGTCTGCTCTCTGATTGGTCAGATGGTTCTGATGTGTCTGCTCTCTGATTGGTCAGATGGTTCTGATGTGTCTGCTCTCTGATTGGTCAGATGGTTCTGATGTGTCTGCTCTCTGATTGGTCAGATGGTTCTGATGTGTCTGCTCTCTGATTGGTCAGATGGTTCTGATGTGTCTGCTCTCTGATTGGTCAGATGGTTCTGATGTGTCTGCTCTCTGATTGGTCAGATGGTTCTGATGTGTCTGCTCTCTGATTGGTCAGATGGTTCTGATGTGTCTGCTCTCTGATTGGTCAGATGGTTCTGATGTGTCTGCTCTCTGATTGGTCAGATGGTTCTGATGTGTCTGCTCTCTGATTGGTCAGATGGTTCTGATGTGTCTGCTCTCTGATTGGTCAGATGGTTCTGATGTGTCTGCTCTCTGATTGGTCAGATGGTTCTGATGTGTCTGCTCTCTGATTGGTCAGATGGTTCTGATGTGTCTGCTCTCTGATTGGTCAGATGGTTCTGATGTGTCTGCTCTCTGATTGGTCAGATGGTTCTGATGTGTCTGCTCTCTGATTGGTCAGATGGTTCTGATGTGTCTGCTCTCTGATTGGTCAGATGGTTCTGATGTGTCTGCTCTCTGATTGGTCAGATGGTTCTGATGTGTCTGCTCTCTGATTGGTCAGATGGTTCTGATGTGTCTGCTCTCTGATTGGTCAGAGGGTTCTGATGTGTCTGCTCTCTGATTGGTCAGATGGTTCTGATGTGTCTGCTCTCTGATTGGTCAGATGGTTCTGACGTGTCTGCTCTCCGATTGGTTAGAGGGATCAAATGTGTCTGCTCTCCGATTGGTCAGAGTGATCAAATGTGTCTGCTCTCCAATTGATCAGAGTGGTCAAATGTGTCTGCTGTCCGATTGGTCAGAAGGTTCTGATGTGTCTGCTCTCTGATTTGTCAGGTGGTACTCAGAGTCGGCTCGATGGTTGGTGCTTAACGGTCGGTCTGAGGACGCGTTAAAGAGTCTTCAACGAGTCGCTCGAGTCAACGGGAAAACAGAGACCATCGACAAGTTGACGGTGGAGGTAACATGTCCGTCTTTCTGTCTCTCTCTGCCTGTCTGTCTGTCTGTCTCTGTCTTTCTGTCTCTGTCTGTCTGTCTATCTGTTTCTTTCTGTCTGTCTGTCTGTCTGTCTGTCTGTCTATCTGTGTCTCTCTGTCTGTCTTTCTGTGTGTTTATTTCTTTTTGTGTCTGTCTGTCTCTGTCTTTGTCTGTCTTTCTTTCTGTCTCTGTCTTTCTTTATGTCTCTGTCTCTCTGTCTGTCTGTCACACAAATGATCGTGGATGACGTCCAATCAAAGCCCTGATCTGTCCCATGTGACCTGCAGGTTCTTCACTCTCACATGAAGAAGGAAATCGAGTCGAGTCGTTCTTCGTTGACGGCGTACGACCTGCTGAGGACACGAGGGATAAGACGGATCTCCATCTGTCTGCTCGCTGTCTGGTCAGAGGACACACCTGCTTCACCTTTTCTGTACCTGTCCATCTGTCCACCTGTTTATCTGTCCACCCGTTCACCTGTCACTCAGCAGGTGTACCTGGAGCACCGTGTTCATGTCTCCCTTGTCCTCGTCCGCAGGTTCTCCACCAGCTTTGCGTACTATGGGATTGCGATGGATCTTCAGAAGTTTGGGGTGAGTCACCTGATTAGCATCAATGCTACATGAGAGCTAACAGTTGCAGGTAACTTCCTGTAGACCTTACTCACCTGATACCTGAGCTTCAGGTCGTGCGGGCTCAAAGGTAGAGAAGGAAAAGATTACCATGGTTGTGTCTTCAAATGGCAGCAACTGAAATTAACAGCCTGGAAGACTAGTCACCTGTCTACATGTTCACCTGTCTACTTTTTTACCTGTTCACCTATCTACTTTTTACCTGTTCACCTGTCTACTTTTTTACCTGTTCACCTGTCTACCTTTTTACCTGTCTACCTTTTTACTTGTTCACCTGTCTTTCTTTTTACCTGCTCACCTGTCTACTTTTTTACCTGTTCACCTGTCTACCTTTTTACCTGTTCACCTGTCTACTTTTTTACCTGTTCACCTGTCTACCTTTTTACCTGTTCACCTGTCTACCTTTTTACCTGTTCACCTGTCTTCCTTTTTACCCGTTTACCTGTCTTCTTGTCTCAAGATGAGACATTCTTGTGTTCTGTTTAAACCCCTCCTGTCCTCTGATTGGCTGTCGGTGTATCCAGGTGAGTATCTACCTGATCCAGATCATCTTTGGAGCTGTTGATATTCCCGCCAAAATTCTGGCTGTGGGCATGCTCACTTACCTGGGGAGGAGGGTCACTCAGGCCACCTGTCTCTTTATGTCCGCCCTCGTCATCTTCGCCAACATCTTCGTCCCCACAGGTGACACACACACACACACACACACACACACACTCTCTCTCTATCTCTCTTTCTTTCTCTCTCTCTCTCTCTCTCTCTCTCTAACTCCTCCTCTTCTTCCTCAGACATGCAGAACACAAGGACGACGTTGGCGTGTCTCGGTAAAGGTTTCACCTCAGCATCCTTCACCACCGTCTACCTGTTCACCGGAGAACTCTACCCCACCGTCATCAGGTGAGACAACAGGTGTCTCTCAGGTTAGACAACAAGTATCTCTCAGATGACTCTCAGGTGAGACAACAGGTGTCTCTCAGGTGTCTCTCAGGTGACACAACAAATGTCTCCCAGATGACTCTCAGGTGTCTCTCAAGTGTCTCTCAGATGACTCAGGTGTCTCTCAGGTGACACAACAGGCATCTCTCAGGTGTCTCTCAAGTGTCTCTCAGATGACTCTCAGGTGTTTCTCAGGTGAGACAACAAGTGTCTCCCCAGGTGTCTCTCAGGTGTCTTTCAGGTGAGACAACAAGTGTCTCTCAGGTGTCTCTCAGGTGAGACAACAGGTATCTCTCAGGTGAGACGACAGGTGTCTGTCAGGTGTCTTTCAGGTGAGACAACAAGTGTCTCTCAGGTGTCTCTCAGGTGAGACAACAGGTGTCTCTCAGGCATCTCTCAGGTGGACAGGTGGACACAAACACCTGGTGGGCCCAACATGGATCCCTGGAGGACTGTAGAGAGACAGGAAGTCAGGATGTCTCATGTCCTGTGAGACAACGCCGTCCCCGAGACTGCTGGGAGTTAATCAGATCATCTATTGATCTCAAGGTGTGTGTGTGTGTGTGTGTGTGTGTGTGTGTGTGTGTGTGTGTGTGTGTGTTTGTGTGTGTGTGTGTTTGCAGGCAGACAGGAATGGGCTTTGTGTCAACCATGGCAAGAGTCGGCAGTATGGCGGCCCCCGCCGTCCTAATCCTGGACGAGGTGATATCACTGATCTGAACCTCATCAAAAATCAAACATATTGATTATTGATTAATGATTCAGAGACATGTTGTTCATCAGAGATCAATCAATATGAATCAATAAGGAACTGATCTTCATTCAGCTTCACTTCCTTCCCCTGTAATACGATGTTCTTCCGTATTAATATAATCAATCTAATTATTGATCAGAGGATTACTATCAATGATTCAGAGTTCTGTCTCACATACATGATATATTTACTGATATCAAACAGCGAGAGACGATCTATAACAGCTGATCGGCTTCTACCTGCTCTGTAATCAATCAATCAATCAATCAATCAATCAATCAATTTTATTTATAAAGCCCAATATCACAAATCACAATTTGCCTCACAGGGCTTTACAGCATACGACATCCCTCTGTCCTTATGACCCTCACAGCTGATCAGGAAAAACTCCCCAAAAAAACCCTTTAACGGGGAAAAAACAAACAAACAAAAAAAAACAATCCATCTGATTCATCATCATCATCACCGTCATCATCATCACCATCATTTGTCCCTCTGCCCGTCTGTCTCAGATCTGTGTCTGGTCTCAGCTGACTGCAGTAAATCCTCGATAACAGAGGTCACGGTCAGCGTCCACTCTCAGGTCACATGACTCTGCAGTACTCACAGGTGTTGATCAGCTCTGATCGGCGGAGATGGATGCTGCAGGGCGTCTGTCCAGCAGTGACTTACATCATTCACACCCAATGTTCTTCTGTTACCAAAATTCTTTATTTTTCTTATTATTATTTTTCCGTCGCGTTTTTCAACATCAATTATCTTCAACATACTTCAACCGATTCAAACCATTCAAACTTCTTCTGATTCAGCTTCATTAGGGCATTATCGGAAACTTTCAGATTTTTCCATAACGTTCATACTTTCCCTGGAATTCAGCGTTAAAATTCTGATTCCTATTAAATCCCATTCAACGAAAACGGTTTGACTGCTACTAGTTCCACAAACTTCAACCGATTCAAACCATTCAAACATGAAAAAGTTCAGCTGAATTAGGACAGGACCAGAATGACTCTTCACATTCCTAACATTCATACTTTCCCAGATATTCCCGATTTTTCCCAAATCGTTTTTCCATTGGGAATGAATTACAGAATCCTCAAAAATCTAAAAATTTCACCTTTTTTCAAACTGTAACTACCGATTCATACTTTCAGCTAGAAACTCCATTCAAAATGGAAAATATTCATCATTTTGCTGACTTTTTACGTAGGATTCAACTTTTCAATCCCATTCAAACTTTCAAAAATATTCAGCGTTTTCTGAAACTTTGTTATAATGGAAGTCAATGAGAAAACCCTTCAAACTCACTCATCTTCACCCACACATCACAAATTCATACATTGACGTAAAAACTCCATTCCAGCTCTCAAACATTCACGCTGCCGTCGACTTCGAGGAACTAATTCAATTTCTACAAAGTCAGTTTAAAATACATGAAGTTTTCAGACTTTATAATGGGTGTGTATTGCGCAGCTGTAAACTCGTCAAGAAATTTTCTCTTCAACTCGCTCATACGGCCACAATTTTCACTGAACATACACAATTTATACCACAAAACGTAGGAAAATTTGTCCTGGTCACAGAAATGTTGACATGGAATCTGTCACACGTACACATTTTTGCTGAGTGGCTCCAAAGCGAAGGGAGCACCGATTTTTTTCTCATTCACTCCCATGTAAACTCAGAGGAGAAATTTCTGGAAACAGCTGAGGTGCAACACATTTTAAACTCGCTCCTGTGACCTGTGAACTTGTTTGAGAAACTTCAAACCCATTATAAACAGCCTTTGCTGATCTGCTCTCTCATGAGCTCTCTGTGTGTGTGTCTCACAATCTTTAAAGGACAGATTACAGCAGCAGAATCTTCATTTGAAACAGCAAATACACATTATTAACCCCTAAAGTGCCAAAATGGGCTCTCTAGCGCCACCTAGGTGCACTAAACTGGCCACTGCAGCCTGTAGGAATGTCTTAGAAAGATCAAACCAAAAGTGGCGTATTCAACCTACAAATCACGCGCTGACACCCATGACCTAAATCTAACAGGAAGTGAGCTATTTGCCCTTTCAAAGTAAGATTTCGCTTCAAACGTGCTCTTAAAAAAAACATCGCCGCCTACACCGTTTATTGTATCGACTTTAAAGACACACACATGACAGCTCAACTGCTGCTAAACAAATCTTCTGTATAACTTTATCAACGGTTTGGGTATGGGAAGAATTTGTTCGAGGAGTTAAATCTCCGCTAAAACAGGTCTCTTCTCTGTGTTCTGTCTCTGTCTGTCTCTGCTCTTCTGCCAGGTGCACATGGCAACCGCTGTCACACACAAACTCACAGAAACATGATGTGTGTGTGTGTCTACATCTTACATTCAGACATGACAGGGGCACAATCTCCATTTTAACCCTTTAGTTGCCAGAGTTATTTGAGGAAAATATTCCATTTTCATTTCAACATTTCAAAAGGCTGTGGCTTGAAAGTGGTGAGAGATAAAGGAATACTGTAAATGAGAAAACTATTCATCATGACCAAAAGTTTGTGATGGGAGTAAATTAACTCATCTAATTTGCATATTGTAGCGTCACTAGGCGGCGGCCATATTGGATTTCATAAATCTCAGTAAAACATTCAAATATTCAAATCATTGAAACTTTATTTTATTAAAGGCAGCTATTCAGTGTGGTGTCAGCTTTTCAACAAACATTCAAACATTCAAATCATTCAAACTTTATTTTATTCAAGGCAGCATTGCAGTGTGGCTTCAGCTTGCGGCATTCACACCCGCAATTTCTTCAGAAATTGCTTCTCTAGTTAGGGCTGCACAGAGAAAAAAACAAACAAAAAAACTGAAGTAACCATGGAACATTTTCACCAGCCTCCATGTTGCTTTCTCCTCTTTTTTTTCTCTAAACTTTATCGCAAACAAATGGATGTACAAACCAGTAAGGCAAATAGTACACCTACACAAAATTGAACAAGAACAGACACCATATTGAAGAGATGACACCATGTTCAAAAAGTAAATAAATAATACAAAACACAAGATATAAGGGCATGAAAAAATAAACAAACAGCAAATAAACAGACAAAAAAAAGAATTAATAGAAAGTACATACACCGAAAGTAAATTAAATAAATTAGAATTAAAAAGGTTGACTTAATAACTGTTATGCTTCATTATTCAGATCATTTTTGAACATTAAATAGAGGTCTTTGGCAAGTTTGGACTCCATAAATTTTAGGGCAAATTGAAAAGTTGTCACTTTTTCCTTGCAGTCCTTGATTTCTTTTAAGTTGAAATCTAGACTTTCAGCCAGATTTGCAATTGCAAGTGTGTTTTTGTTGAGCCTGGAGTTAAAAATTTCTACCATGGAAGTTAGACTTTTCACAGCCTCTAAAATGGCAGTGTTAGATACCTCATCTTCTCCATCGCGGTCAGAGGAGGGACAGTCATCATTTGATTTTCTCCTTCTGTTCGGCCCCGGGATCTTCGTTGTTGTTTCGCGGTTCCATTTGTTGCCTGAAGTGCTAGCATTGGTTTCCATGTTTGAGCTAGTAGTGTTAGCATAATCATGCACGTCGAGCTCTTTCTTTGCAGTAGTCGTCATTTTCGTGTCTTTCTGGTCAGTGAAATAACACATAGAATGTTAGTAGTTGGTTTGTGACTGATGGACTACATTTCCCAGGTGTTCCCTGCTCTGCCCAGTGTGGTATACGGGGGGGCTGCTGTGCTGGCCGGCTGCTTTGCCTGTTTCCTGCCAGAGACGCTGAACGTGCCACTGCCTGAAACCATCAATGACGTGGAGGAGAAATGGTGAGCTAACAGCGAACAATTAACTTTGTAGCAGTGTTAGCTTCATCATCAGTGTTAACTTCATCATCAGTGTAAGCTTTATCATCAGTGTTAGCTTCATTAGCAGTGTTAGCTTCATTAGCAGTGTTAGCTTCATAACAGTGTTAGGTTCATTAGCAGTGTTAGCTTCATTAACAGTGTTAGCTTCATCATCAGTGTTAACTTCATCATCAGTGTAAGCTTTATCAACAGTGTAAGCTTCATCATCAGTGTTAACTTCATCATCAGTGTAAGCTTTATCATCAGTGTTAGGTTCATTAGCAGTGTTAGCTTCATTAACAGTGTAAGCTTTATCATCAGTGTTAACTTCATCATCAGTGTAAGCTTCATCAACAGTGTAAGCTTCATCATCAGTGTTAACTTCATCATCAGTGTAAGCTTCATCATCAGTGTAAGCTTCATCATCAGTGTTAACTTCATCATCAGTGTAAGCTTTATCATCAGTGTTAGGTTCATTAGCAGTGTTAGCTTCATTAACAGTGTTAGCTTCATCATCAGTGTTAACTTCATCATCAGTGTAAGCTTCATCA
>NC_065508.1:273394-293584 GCF_006386435.1 Epinephelus moara | reverse complement strand
GTGTTAAGTTCATTAGCAGTGTTAGGTTCATTAACTGTGTTAGGTTCATTAACTGTGTTAAGTTCATTAACTGTGTTAGGTTCATTAACTGTGTTAACTTCATTAGCAGTGTTACGTTCATTAGCAGTGTTACGTTCATTAGCAGTGTTAGGTTCATTAACTGTGTTAAGTTTATTAGCAGTGTTAGGTTCATTAACTGTGCTAGGTTCATTAACTGTGTTAAGTTCATTAACTGTGTTGAGTTCATTAGCAGTGTTAGGTTAATTAACTGTGTTAGGTTCATTAACTGTGTGAAGTTCATTAACTATGTTAGCTTCATTAACTGTGTTAAGTTCATTAGCAGTGTTAGGTTCATTAACTGTTGAGTTCATTAACTGTGTTAAGTTCATTAGCAGTATTAGGTTCATTAACTGTGTTAAGTTTATTAGCAGTGTTAAGTTTATTATCTGTGTTAAGTTCATTAGCAGTGTTAGGTTCATTAACTGTGTTAAGTTCATTAGCAGTGTTAGGTTCATGAACTGTGTTAAGTTCATTAACTGTGTTAACTTCATTAGCAGTGTTAGCTTCATTAACAGTGTTAGCTTCATTAACAGTGTTAGCTTCATAAACAGTGTTACACATCATCATCAGTGGTAGGTTCATTAACAGCGTTAGCTTCATAAACAGTGTTACACATCATCATCAGTGGTAGGTTCATTAACTGTGTTAGGTTCATACATCATCATCAGTGGTAGGTTCATTAACTGTGTTAGGTTCATTAACTGTGTTAAGTTCATTAGCAGTGTTAGGTTCATTAACTGTGTTAAGTTTATTAGCAGTGTTAGCTTCTTTAACTGTGTTAGGTTGATTAACTGTGTTAAGTTCATTAACTGTGTTAAGTTCATTAGCAGTGTTAGGTTCATTAACTGTGTTAAGTTCATTAATTGTGTTAAGTTCATTAGCAGTGTTAGGTTTATTAACTGTGTTAAGTTCATTAGCAGTGTTAGGTTCATTAACTGTGTTAGGTTCATTAACTGTGTTAAGTTCATTAACTGTGTTAAGTTCATTAGCAGTGTTAGCTTCCTTAACAGTGTTATCTTCATTAACAGTGTTAGCTTCATTAACAGTGTTAGCTTCATAAACAGTGTTATCTTCATTAACAGTGTTAGCTTCATTAACAGTGTTAGCTTCATAAACAGTGTTAGCTTCATAAACAGTGTTACACATCATCATCAGTGGTAGGTTCATTAACAGTGTTATCTTCATTAACAGTGTTAGCTTCATAAACAGTGTTACACATCATCATCAGTGGTAGGTTCATTAACAGTGTTATCGTCATTAACAGTGTCATCTTCATTAACAGTGTTAGCTTCATTAACAGTGTTAGCTTCATAAACAGTGTTACACATCATCATCAGTGGTAGGTTCATTAACAGTGTTAGGTTCATTAACTGTGTTAAGTTTATTAGCAGTGTTAGGTTCATTAACTGTGTTAGGTTTATTAACTGTGTTAAGTTCATTAACTGTGTTAAGTTCATTAGCAGTGTTAGGTTCATTAACTGTGTTAGGTTCATTGGCAGTGTTAGGTTCATTAACAGTCATAGGTTCATTAACAGTGTTATCTTCATTAACAGTGTTAGCTTCATAATCAGTGTTACACATCATCATCAGTGGTAGGTTCATTAGCAGTGTTAGGTTGATTAACTGTGTTAAGTTCATTAGCAGTGTTAGGTTCATTAACTGTGTTAAGTTTATTAGCAGTGTTAGGTTCATTAACTGTGTTAGGTTGATTAACTGTGTTAAGTTCATTAACTGTGTTAAGTTCATTAACTGTGTTAGGTTCATTAACTGTGTTAAGTTCATTAGCAGTGTTAAGTTCATTAACTGTGTTAGGTTCATTAACTGTGTTAACTTCATTAGCAGTGTTAGGTTCATTAGCAGTGTTAGGTTCATTAACCGTGTTAAGTTCATTAACTGTGTTAAGTTCATTAGCAGTGTTAGGTTCATTAACTGTGTTAAGTTTATTAGCAGTGTTAAGTTCATTAACTGTGTTAAGTTCATTAGCAGTGTAAGGTTCATTAACTGCGTTAACTTCATTAGCAGTGTTAGGTTCATTAACTGTGTTAGGTTCATTAGCAGTGTTAGGTTCATTAACTGTGTTAAGTTTATTAGCAGTGTTAGCTTCATTAACAGTCATAGGTTCATTAACAGTGTTAGCGTCATTGTCAGTGTTCGGTTCATTAGCAGTGTTAGCTTCATTAACAGTGGTAGGTTCATTAGCAGTGTTAGGTTCATTAACTGTGTTAGGTTCATTAGCAATGTTAGGTTCATTAACTGTGTTAAGTTCATTAGCAGTGTTAGGTTCATTAACTGTGTTAAGTTTATTAGCAGTGTTAGCTTCATTAACAGTCATAGGTTCATTAACAGTGTTAGCGTCATTATCAGTGTTCGGTTCATTAGCAGTGTTAGCTTCATTAACAGTGGTAGGTTCATTAGCAGTGTTAGCTTCATTAACAGTGGTAGGTTCATTAACCATGTTAGCTTAATCACCAGTACTAACGACTCTGTCAATGATCACTGAGTGATGCTAATGCTATCAGACTGCTGGGCCTTATTGATAAGTAATAAATCAATATTGATAACTTAAACTCTTTGTGGTGTGAAGGTCTAGGTTACGCCCCGCCCCCAGACGGGAAGAAGGCGTGTCTTTAAAAGAGGGTGGTGACTCGTGTGTTGGGGGCATGGTTTCTGCTGAAAGCGTTGCTTTAAAAGAGCTGAAGGAGGCAGAAGGGATCGGACTGAACGCCCTCTGAACAAGTAGACGGCTGGATGGATCTTGGACCAATCAGATGGCTGGACAGAAGCTGGACCAATCAGACAGCTGAAGTCGTTAATAATGAACCAATGAGAATCAGATGAATGACAGGTCTCACTGGAAGTAGAAATTAATTAGATAAAACGTTTCAGATGTAAACATCTTCTGATCAGTCTGATTATTGATTATTAATCAGATGTTTGTTCACAGCAGCAGTGATGTTTAGTTTCTGTCGATCAATAACCGACCTAATAAAACTGATTAATATCAGACAAGTGTCTCAGTCTTTGTTTGAGGGAACCATCAGTCACATGACCAATCTCAGGAGTGGCAGGAGAGGGCGTGTCTTTAGTCAGGTGACCAAAGTCACAGGAGGGGGCGTGTCTTTAGTCAGGTGACCAGAGTCACAGGAGGGGTGTGTCTTTAGCCAGGTGCCCACAGTCACAGGAGGGGGCTTGTCTTTAGTCAGGTGACCAAAGTCACAGGAGGGGGCGTGTCTTTAGTCAGGTGACCAGAGTCACAGGAGGGGTGTGTCTTTAGCCAGGTGCCCACAGTCACAGGAGGGGGCGTGTCTTTAGTCAGGTGACCAGAGTCACAGGAGGGGTGTGTCTTTAGTCAGGTGCCCACAGTCACAGGAGGGGTGTGTCTTTAGCCAGGTGCCCACAGTCACAGGAGGGGGCGTGTCTTTAGCCAGGTGCCCAGAGTCACAGGAGGGGGTGTGTCTTTAGCCAGGTGCCCAGAGTCACAGGAGGGGGCGTGTCTTTAGCCAGGTGCCCACAGTCACAGGAGGGGGCGTGTCTTTAGGTGACCAGAGTCACAGGAGGGGGCGTGTCTTTAGTCAGGTGCCCACAGTCACAGGAGGGGGCATGTCTTATGTGACCAGAGTCACAGGAGGGGGCGTGTCTTTAGTCAGGTGACCAGAGTCAAAGGAGGGGGTGTGTCTTTAGTCAGGTGACCAGAGTCACAGGAGGGGGCTTGTCTTTAGTCAGGTGACCAGAATCACAGGAGGGGGAGTGTCTTTAGTCAGGTGACCAGAGTCACAGGAGGGGGTGTGTCTTTAGGTGACCAGAGTCACAGGAGAGGGCGTGTCTTTAGTCAGGTGACCAGAGTCACAGGAGGGGGCCTGTCTTTAGTCAGGTGCCCACAGTCACAGGAGGGGGCGTGTCTTTAGGTGACCAGAGTCACAGGAGGGGGTGTGTCTTTAGGTGACCAGAGTCACAGGAGAGGGCGTGTCTTTAGTCAGGTGACCAGAGTCACAGGAGGGGGCATGTCTTTAGTCAGGTGCCCACAGTCACAGGAGGGGGCGTGTCTTTAGGTGACCAGAGTTACAGGAGGGGGCGTGTCTTTAGGTGACCAGAGTTACTGGAGGGGGCGTGTCTTTTGTCAGATGCCCAGAGTTACAAGAGGGGGTGTGTCTTTACTTACGTGACCAGATCATAGACATGTATACATAGACGCCGCATATGTCTATGGAGGGGTGTCTCTAAAGCACCGCCATCTTGGTACAGGGCTAGCAGAGGCGGTAGTGCATGTGCATTCTATGGAGGAAAGAGGTACTTCACAATCTGAAAGTAGAATTATTCACTGAATTTTTGATCGGTTTGATTTGTTAAAAACGTCACATGTAGCTATGACACAGGATGCTTGGACATTTTAAATATGCCGGTTTTACTACCCAAATACAAATTCTACTTAATGTCTTCAGCAGACCAGCGTCTTTTTCAGTCAGAAGACTGACTTTTGTGCCGCTTATGGATGTTCAAATGAGCGTAACATACAAACCAGATCCCATGGAATCACTTTTCACAGGTAAGGTGTACGTAAGGGATAACATCAAATGAGTAGGTTGTTAAATAGTGAAATAAACCCAGGACGGATAGAAGCTTTCCGCTTCGCATCTGGGTTCTATCCATAATATAACCAGCTCACTTTACGTTATCCCACATATTACACAGCTGCTTACTAGTGAAATAACTAATATGAGACATAATTTTGGTTAAAATACAATGTTATTTCATCTATAAACTGCCTCTTGGTTTGAAAAAAAACAGACCTTAGACTGCAGTGATTGACCAGTTAGAGGATTAATGATAGATATTGGATGTATATGTATATTTTATACCTACAATAATAATAATAATAATGATAATTGTTGTAGCCAATTTAGATTTGTGCGGCGTGTGTGTGTTTGTATGTGTAAATGTGGGTGTGTGTCTTTGGTGAGGCACTTTGGTTGCTATGGTTACCGGCACATCTGGGCATAGGTAGTAATCAGCCAGACAGTGGTTAGATAAGGGAGGCACAGGTGATTAGGATCTGGGGAAGCCACACAGTTTTTCAACCGTGCCTGTGTGTGTGACCGTCTAAATGGTGTTACCTTCTTAACCCTTCCTCTCCGAACTGTAGCTGGGAGCTGGTTTTTAATGTTTTGGCTCGTTGCTGGTAACTGGCGTCTTAAGAGTCCGGGCCAAAGTGTGGGAAGGAAGGAGGACGAAGTGGCTTCTTTCGTGCAAAACCGCACATTTAATTCCTTACGTCGGCAAAAAGCAGATTACAACACCGTTTCTGGTCAAACTCTGTCTGGACACTGTTGTGGACTAAACACTTGGACATCAACATGAGCTAACTCTTCTTCATACATCTGCCACTGTGTATGTTTTTCCTCAACTCTGTGTTTACCTTCCTGCACCTCTACGTCACACACATGCGCCGGCCACGGCCTTAAAGGGACAGGGCTGGCCGGTGACACTACCCCCACTCTGGATGATGATTCAAGCTTTAACATCACTCCAGCATATTACATCTAAAGAAAGCAAACATGAGACATTATAAATTCGAACATTTCCCATAGCAACCCTTGTTTCCCACAGTCTTTGAATGAGCCTTCCTCTTGTGGCAAAACAATTTCAGGTGAAGGACAATGTCAATATAACATCCATGGAAGCATGCCGCTTATACTTCTCATAGGGATGTAACCAAACAACAAAATAACGTTCACAGTCCATACTGAAAGGAAGTGATGCTGTCCATTAAACTACTTAGATTAAATCTTCTGTGACCAAACTCTTCAGGCACAAGAGAGGTAATTCAGGTTAACACCTTAATTGTAAACAAATCAAATTCTCTTTGCACATCTCTACTGAATGTAGAGCAGCTAAACAGGGCCCAAATCACTCAACTTAGTCAGCTAACTAACTAAATAGGCCCATAAAAGTATGCAAAAATGTACAAACTTTACAGAACATTTTACAGCTTCAAACATTTCTGGAACTCTTTTTTTTTTCTTCTGAGGAGGGCAGCGATCCGCCTACACCCTACCTCAGGTCAGGAAAGTTCTTCTCTTTCCTTTAAACTGGGTTCAGTGACTAACCCAGTCACCAAACATGTCCGGTGGTCGGCGACCCCTCTGGGGTCTCTGAAGAGGCATGAAGTTCAACAGAGGATGATGACCCTGTCCCCCAGCAGGAGACTGGGTCCCGGCCCCATCCAGTTGGGGCTGAGCAGGGAGAACAGGAAGCTGGCTGCCGTTAGGCTGGCCTGGAAGTGAGGAGTAGAAACCTGGAAGGGCCTCCAGGGCTACATCCTCGGTGTCTGATGAAGCGCTGACCAGGTTACGGCTGTCGACGTCTGGAGTGAGGGAGCTGGAGTCGGGTGAAGGCGGCAACACCTCCACTGGTGCCCAGGTGTCAGCATCTTGGAGGACCCAGCTAGTGTCCAGCGGGGCTCTGGAATGGTAGGGCTTGAGCCTGTCGTGGTGGACTACTTTGGTCTTTGCTCTCGGGCTCTTTTTGATTCGGTAGATCAGGTCGTCCAGTAGTCCCACAACAAAGTAAGGGCCCTCGTAAGAAGGTAAGAACTTCCGTACCTTGTTTTTCACCCTCTTGGTCCCTTTTATCAGGTACCAGACTGCATCACCAACTTTGTGCTGGACCTGACAGATGTTTTTGTCGTACTGGCGTTTGGCTCGCTCAACAGATTTTCCCAGCACCTCCCGTGCCAGCTGGTGTGAGAACTCCAGTCGTTCTCTGAGCCGCTGGACATACTGTGGATGTGTGTTTGAGTTGTCAGTATCCAGGGGCAGACCAACAACCAGGTCGATTGGCTCAGTTATCTCTCTTGCAAAGAGCATCATGTTGGGTGTTAGGCCTGTGGAACTGTGTTTGGTTGCCTGATAGGCCATCACTGCATACGGAATCATGACATCCCAGTCCCAGTGGCAACGCTCGACAGTGGTGGCCAATATTTTCTGCAAGGTGGCATTAAAGCGCTCCACTTGACCGTCGGACTGAGGATGAAACGGTGTTGTTCGTGTCTTGTCAACCCCCAACAGTGCGCACATCTCCTGGAACACGGCTGATTCAAAATTGGTGCCCTGGTCACTGTGCAGGCACTGTGGGGCTCCATATCTACACACCCACTCGGAGGCAATCTTCTCTGCCACTGTCACTGCTTGCTCGTTGGGGACAGGGTAGGCCTCCACCCATTTGCTGAAGTAGTCTTGTACTACAAGTATGTAGCGGTTACGCCTCTCTGTTTCATTTAGGAGTCCCATCAAATCGACCGCTATCCTCTCCATAGGAGCACCAACCTGCACTGTGCCCATAGCAGCCTGAGGGGTTTTCTTTGGGCGAGCCTTTGCAGCGCAGCTCTTGCAGGTGCGGCACCAGAGTGTGACATCATCCTTCATACTGTACCAGACGTACCTGGCCTTAAGGTGTGCAAGGGTCCTTTCCACTCCAAAGTGGCCACCCACTGGGCCGTCGTGCATCTGTTGCATCACGGAGGCACGGTACAGGTGGGGCAGCAGGATCTGGGGGTAGAACGCTTGACCTTCTGTGCAGTAGAATTTCCTCAGCAAAACTCCATCCTTCCGGTATAGTCGTTTCCATTGCGCCCAGTATGCTTTGGTAGCTGGACTGCAGGGTGCTACATCAGTCCACGATGGTTGGTCTCCTGCGTCCATCCACTTCCTCACTGGCGATATATCTGGGTCAGTTAGCTGGGCATTGTTCAACTGTTCTTGGGTCCAGCCGCAGAACAGGTTGGTGTGAAGTGACTCATTCACCCTGTGGATGCTTGGATGGGTGGAAGCATGGCCACAGCTGTCGTCGCTGGAGGTGTCCTCTACCCCCACTAGAGGAAACTCTGGCTTAGATGTTGAACGGCCCCCACAGCAGTCATCAAGCTCCACTACCCCCACTGGAGGTTTCTCTGTAAATGTTTCCATGGCAGCTTCTTCAGCTGAAACATCATCCAGGCTGCACTGCACCGCCTTATGCTGACACTGGACACTTAGATTAGGCTCTGGCACCGTACATGGACATGACTCACGGCACGGCCTCCTGGAAAGTGCGTCCGCATTTTGGTGATGTCTCCCGGGGCGATGGATCACCTGGAAATCGTACTCTGCTAGTTTCTCTAACCAGCGGGCAAGCTGGCCCTCTGGCTCTCTCAGTCTAGTCAACCAGCGCAGGCTGCTGTGGTCCGTCCGGAGGGTAAACGGCCTTCCTAGCAGATATTGCCTGAAGTGGGAGGTGAACTCCACCGCAGCCAGGAGCTCGCGCCTGGTGGTGCAGTAATTCTGCTCTGTAGCTGACAGCCGCCTGCTCCCATAGGCTAGAACCCTCTCTTCCCCCCCTTGTGTTTGGGAGAGGACTGCCCCGACTCCCCAATCACTGGCGTCGGTGTCGAGAAACAACTCGCCACTGTCGAGGGGGTAGCCTAGCACAGGCGCAGATGTCAGCTGGCTTTTCAGTGCCTCGAATGTTTCCTGGCATTCATCTGTCCAGATGAAGCGCGCATACTTTTTAGTGAGTTCATGGAGCGGCTTGGCAAGTGTGGCGAAATCCTGCACGAAACGTCTGTAGTAGGACGCCAAGCCGACAAACTGACGTACCTCTGAGATGTTTTGGGGTGTGGGCCACTCAACCACTTTCTGGATCTTTTGGGGATCGGTGGCAACACCTCTGGCAGAGACGATGTGCCCCAGATAGGCCACTTGCTCCCGGAACAGGCAGCACTTGGAAGGCTTCAGCTTGAGGTTGGCTTCACGTAGCCTGGTGAACACTTGGCTAAGGCGCTCCAGCATTTCAGCAGCATCCCGCCCCAGAACTATAATATCATCAAGGTACACCAAGCACGTCTCCCACTGCAGCCCAGCCAGGACACGATCCATAAGCCGTTGGAACGTGGCCGGCGCGTTGCACAGCCCGAACTGCATCACGTTCCACTCAAAGAGTCCTTTCCGGGTGCAGAAAGCAGCAGCTTTGCGGGCCCTTGGTGTCATCTCCACCTGCCAGTAGCCTGATGTCAAGTCCAATGTGCTGAAGTACTTGGCAGTGGAGAGTGTATCCAGGGTGTCCTGGATGCGTGGCAGGGGATAGGCGTCCTTGATGGTCCGTTCATTAAAAGGTCGGTAATCCACACATAACCGTGGGCTCTGATCTTTCTTTCTTACCATTACTATTGGTGCAGCCCAGCTGCTGTTGCTGGGTTGTGCTACACCGCTCTCCAGGCTCAGCTGCACCTGTTGGTCCGCTGCAAGCTATTTGTCGCTGGCCATCCTGCGTGGGGGCTGTTTTACAGGTGGCCCCGGGGTGGTCAGGATATCGTGCTGCACAAGGTTAGTGCAGCCGAGGTCTGTGGGCCCGGTGGAGAAGACATTGCTGTATGATTGCAGCAGGTGGGCCACTCTACCACGATCATCCTCTGACAGGCTGGCACAGCTCTCGGTGTACAGGGACTGCAGGTGACTGGGGACAGAAACAGAGTCAGAATTAACAGGCTCAGACACCGTTGAGGCCTCCGTTGGTTGAAGCCCCACCTCTCCCATAACCTTTGCTGGTTGAAGGAGCCCGGCCACGGCCCCTTTCCTCAGGGTGACAGGTGCAGTGCCAGGGTTGAAGACTCTGATGGGGATGTTGGTAGATTGCTGCGTCTGAACAACAATGCGGGCCACTAACACATGGTGCTTTTCGATGAAGCCTTTGGTGGGGCTCAACATCATGTCTCCATCAGCAGCATGGCGGACGCGGGCAGTGCCGGGCACTACATATTCACAGCCTGACGCCAACACGGTTGTGCGAGCCACTCTGACAATATGCACCTCAGGCCGGTGGTTTGGGTCGAAGCGGGGAACCTTTTCACCGTAGAGGGTTATCTCTCTGCGGCCATAATCCAGGTGGGCACGTGCCTGCCGCAGAAAAGGGTGCCCCAGGATAACCTCTGTGCCCTCAGCTGTGTCGGCTATGATAAAGTTCACATTGGTAATCCTGCTCCCCGCGTACACTGGCAGAGTGACTTCCCCCATGACTGTCAAACCCTTGGGTCCGATGCCCTGTAAGACCTCCGCAGTGGATGGCTGGATCGGAGGTCTGGACTCGACAGGAATAGAGTCAAATTGGTGGAGAGGCAGCACATTTCTCTGAGCAGCAGAGTCTAGCAGAGCACACACTTCCAGTCCATTTATCAGTATTTTAACGCTCATCTCACCTTCCAGGCCGCTGGTGCAGGTAACCACTGTGCCTGGGTGGGGGGCTGGGGTCAGGTTGACACTTGGGGTGTGCTGTTTAGGTCGACGAGGAGAAGGGCAGTTCCTCTGTAGATGTCCTACACCAGAGCAGTTGTGACAGATGATCTCCGTCGAGAACATTTCGACATTTCTGTTTCTCTTTGGCGGCCACCGCTGGTGAAATCTTGATTTTCTGTCTGGTGGGTTGGTGGACGCCACAGCTACCCCCACTGGCTCGTCACACAGCATCACACTTGTTTCTTCACGCACCGTTGCTGCCCTGGCTCTCCGCTCTGCCGAACTCCGTTGACCGGGCTGCATCAGCTGGGTGACTGCTCTGGCCGCCCTTCTGGTCGTTTCATACCTGTGTGCGACTTCGTATGCTCTGGCCAGGGTGTGAGGCCGCTCCTCCAGCAGTCTTTGAACCACCTCAGCATCAACCAAGGCGTTGGTGAAGATCTCCACGCTGATGGCGTCCTGTTCCTGCTCTGTACGATCTGCATACACGATGGAAACTTTCTCGTAGATATCATCTCTCAGACTGTGCAGAGCTTCACTCGACCCTCTCACTCTCTGTCTCAGTTCAATGCCTATGGCTGCTGCATGCTCTGAACATGGCCCGTAGGCGGCGTCCACTTCATTCACAATCCGCTGGTAACTCCATCGAGTAGATCTGGGGTTTTTATGGACGATAGCACCTGCAGCACCGGTCAGGCTGAATCTGAGCTGCACAGTCATGGTCTTCTCTGACCAGTGGTTCGCCTCGGCACAGCTTTCAAACAGGTGAAGAAAGTCTTTCCATGAACCCGATCCATCAAAACGACCCGGCTGTAAAGTGGGGATTCTCTCTCTCTGCTCATACTGTTCATCATCGCTACAGTCCATATAATCGCCGCCACGCACCATGCAGGAGGAGTGATGTTGTGGTGCGGACTTGGCCCTTCGCCAGCTAGGCTGTCCATATCCACCAGAGTCAAGCTCTCTACCCCGGGGGAGCGGTGCGTCACAGTGAGGGGCAGAGTAATAATCATGAGCCCGTTCTGCATAACCGCGTCTCACAGACTGGGACATACATGGCGTGAAGGGGGACACAGCAGGCTGGGGAGCTGGTGTACGGGCCAGAGTGGATGGGGCGTATATCGCGGCATACACATTGTTCGCAGGGGAAAAGGGATTAGCTGGCCGGCCGTCAAAAGTCTGATTAAAGTCATTGTCTGCGCCATAATGTAAGGCTACAGCGGGGGTAGAATTTCTGGGGCCACCATACCAATATTGAGGGGGAAACATAGACTCACTGTCCGCTGCGCTCTTCCGCATTGCCGGAGGCATCCGGAAGGGATTAGTCAGTACCGAGGGCGGTGAGGTCGGTGGCCATACCCCGCTGAGCAGTGCTGTCCTTGGGCGGGCCGCTGCTCCACCTGCGGCTAGCTCCGTTGCTCCGGTGGTTAGCTCTGTTGCCCCGCCGGTTAGCTCCATGCTAACCAGAAATGGGTTGCGGCTCTCCTCGCCGCCGACACGTCTGCCACCTGTTGAATCAACCATGTCCATATCAACTCGAACAGTCTCTCTTGTGTCCGGTAAAAACGGATTGGTGCTAGCGTTTGAGCTAATTAGCCTCCCGTGTCTCTCAACAGCAACATTAGCGTGCGCCGCCGCCATTATCTCCCGCGTTCGCAGCTCTCTTTATTTTCTTTCTTCCTTCTGCTCACCTTTTCTCCTCTTTCTTGGGCAAACTTTGTGATCCCGGACGAGCCCCCAGTGTTACCTTCTTAACCCTTCCTCTCCGAACCGTAGCTGGGAGCTGGTTTTTAATGTTTTGGCTCGTTGCTGGTAATTGGCGTCTTAAGAGTCCGGGCCAAAGTGTGGGAAGGAAGGAGGACGAAGTGGCTTCTTTCGTGCAAAACCGCACATTTAATTCCTTACGTCGGCAAAAAGCAGAATACAACACCGTTTCTGGTCAAACTCTGTCTGGACACTGTTGTGGACTAAACACTTGGTCATCAACATGAGCTAACTCTTCTTCATACATCTGCCACTGTGTATGTTTTTCCTCAACTCTGTGTTTACCTTCCTGCACCTCTACGTCACACACATGCGCCGGCCACGGCCTTAAAGGGACAGGGCTGGCCGGTGACAATGGGTTTGTCGTATTAGTATTTTTGTCCGTTTGTATATGGGTCAGTGACAAATAAGGGTTGACAAGATGAGCAATTCAGAAATATTTTCAAAAATAGTTTTCAAAGCATGCATCAGATTTGTTAAAATGTACATTCTGTATTTTTGTTGGTTTTATGTCATTTGAAATGACATTTGCACCATTTTTTATCAAAAGTGAGACTGAATGCTCCTGAAAATGGTGTCACCACGAAAGAATGATAAATATTAAATATTTTATCCACCGGCAATAGATTTAAGTGTACTTATAAAAAAATATTTATTTCAAAAGCATTAAATTGAAATAAGATATTTTTGAAGTATTTCTATATTTAAATTTTAATGCATTTTGGCAATACTGAGCAGGACATTTCCTGAAAACACCCCTTTTTTTCTAAATAACGTGTGACAAGTTATGTTAAAAAACACAGTGTTGCACTGCAAAAGTGGATTACATTTATTCCACATTTTACTCCACATTTATTTTCCTGTATATAATCATATTTTTATGAAAAAATACCAGTTACACCAAATGACACTGGGTTGTGTCTATTGGTGTAACTGATATTTTTCATAAAAATATGATACACTGCCTGACCATGTTCCTTCTACAGTCAAACACCATGTTTGGTGAAGGAACTGACACTGAAAATCAAATATGACAGTCAACAAGGTTAAGTGAACTTGTTTTTTTCATGTTATTTCAGTTCAGAAAAAAGAACATCTGACAACAGTGAGCTAATTTCTTCTACTGTAAATTCTTTGCTGAAAAAAACATTTTACAATCATGTTTGTAACCTTTGTAACTCATGTTTTGTATCTTGAGTTCTGATAAGAAAAAAGTCACCTGACAACAACTCATAAGGGTGAACTGGTCTACTATTGTGAATACGATTGATAAAAATTTAATGAGAGAAGAAGTTCAGAAAAAGGAACAGCTGACAACAATTAACTAATTTCTTCTACTGTAAATTCTTTGCTAACAACAGTCATTTAATTTTAAAATTTAACTCATGTTTCATGTTTTGTGTTTTAAATTCTGATTGCTCGTTTTAAGTCATTTGGCACCCGGCCTTTTGTAGGTGTTTTTAAGACTCGTTTTAACTTTTAAGACCCCATGAGGGACCTCATTTTTACACACCATCACGAGTTGGAAATGTCTTCAAATTCCTTCAAGTGGCATTTTTTGTAGCTAGATTGCCACTATAATAATGATAATAATGAGAGTGATAATAAAAATAATGATAATAATGATAATAATAATAAAAAATGATAATGATAATAGCAATATTAATTATAATGAGAGTGATGATAATAATAATAATAATAATAATAATAATAATAATAATAATAATGACGATAATAAATTGATAATGATAATAGCAATATAGTTATAATAATAGGACTGAGGACCTTGGACATTTGCCAATCAGCTGATTCCGGATTTCCAAAACCGGCGAACTGTGTTGTTTTCAACGGCACAGCATCTCAAGGTAACACTCGAACAAACACCATGTCTGATCGCAATATTGGTCAAATGCTGATAACTCGAGTCCCGAGCAGATCTATTCCAACTAATCCCACACAAGCAACCTCGTGCCTTAAACAACAGCAGATGAAACTGTTTCAGACTGTCAATCATGCAAACTTGCTGTGGGACGCGAAAATGAAACCGAAAGGCATTTTCGGTGGACACTTAAATATACAAAGTATTGTTTCAAAGACTGAACAACTTGAGCATCTACTGACGGACTCCAACATCGATTACCTTTGCCTCACAGAGACTTGGTTAACTCCCATAACCCCCTCGTCTGTTTTCACTGTCCCAGGATATAATGTCTACAGATGGGATAGAAGTAAAGGGAAAGGGGGAGGTGTTCTGATATATGTGAAAGACAGCATTCAAAGTCAACAAATCGCTATTCCTGAAAATAACTTGGAATGTGTGGGAGTGAAAATTACAGTCTCCCCAAATGTCTTTTGCTGTCTATGTAGTTTATCATCCCCCTACTGCTTCAGATTACTTTTTCGAGTGTTTGAATGTCATCCTTAAACAACATGAAAAAATGTAAGTTATTCTTATGGGTGCCTTCAATTTAAACTGGCAGGACAAAACACATAGAAAAAAGCTTAAAGATATTGTTAAAATATTCCAAATGACACAGATGATTCACAAGCCCACAAGAATAACAAAATCTTCCCAAACGCTTATAGATTTAATTTTCGCAAACAAACCAGATAGGATTATAAAGACCTATAACCTTATTACGGGGCTATCAGATCATAATCTTATTCTGGCTGCTAGAAAATTGACAAAAGCACGCTATGGAAATCAAAATTCAGTGAGGGAAAAATCAAACATGCCTTTTATCTTCCAAAAGGACATGCCCCTCATTGAAAATGAAATAAAGCAAATTAACTGGAGTGATACTATTGGTAATATGTCCTGTGAGCAAGCTTGTACTGATTTAATGTCAACTGTTAAAGATATTCTACTGAAATACACAAAAATAAGGGGCAAGAAAACAAATGCATAATGAACTTTACCTTGGTTTAATAGTAATCTCTGGGAGTTAATGAAAAAGAGAGATGCCTCACTAAAAAAGTTTTTGAAATCAAAATTAAGTACTGATCACCTGATTTTTAAAAGCCTTAGAAATAAAGTCACACAACAACTTAGAAAGGCTAGAGTAAACTTTTATCTTGATATTATTCGTGATGCAAAATGAACTGTAAGAAACTATGGAAGAGCATTGACAAGCTACTTGGAAAAGAAAAATCTACAAACAGAAGTGTAAAGCTTAAGGTGAATGGCTATATCCAGAATGATGACCATATTGTTGGTAAATGTTTTAATGATTATTTTATAAATTCAGTACAAGAACTGAGTTGGACCTTTCCAAAAACCAAACCTCCACAGTCCTTGGCCTGTGATGATTCTGCTTTCAAGCTATCCCCTATTAATGCAACAAAGGTTGAAAAAATTATCTCAACCCTGACAAATAGCAAAGCCAAAGATATATATGGTCTTGATACGGCATTTTTAAAACAATACAAGGCATCCTTTATATCACCTTTAGTCATGATCATAAATAAATCTATTGATGAGAATGTTTTCCCCAGTGTGTTCAAGCCTGCCATAGTCACCCCTGTGCACAAATCTGGTGACACACAGGTAGTCAGCAACTATTGACCTATCAGCATCCTCCCAACCATCTCAAAGGTCATTGAAAAGGTCGTAGCAGAACAACTAATTGCACATCTGGATTCTAAGTCCCTTTCACATCCGATGCAATTTGGTTTCAGAAAGAAACATTCTACTGAAACAGCCTGCTGCTACTTCCTTGAGGAAATTAAAACCAGCCTAGATAGGGGAGGAGTGGTGGGAGCAGTCTTCCTTGATTTACGCAAGGCCTTTGACATGGTAAATCATGAGGTGCTGTTACATAAACTCACAAATTACAATCTCTCTATAAATGTACAAAACTGGATGAAATCTTATATAAGTGGTCGACATCAGTGTGTGCGAGTGAATGGTACACTATCTCCATCTCTAGCATCCACACTGGGAGTCCCACAAGGGTCAATTTTAGGGCCACTGCTATTTTGTTTATACATAAATGACTTGCCTTCTATCTGTAAGGATGTTAATGTATGCCGATGATACTGTCTTGTATACACATGGGAAAAGTGAAACAGAGGTGGCCATGAAATTGACAAGGGTAATGAACAAAGTTAATGACAGGTTATATAACTCATGCCCTATGTTAAATGTTGAAAAGACTGTAACCATGTTCTTCACAAATAGGTGTAAACTTAAAACTTATCCTGTGATTGTAGTAAATGGGCAAAAAATAAAACATGTAGAGCAATTTAAATACCTGGGGGTAATTACAGACCCTACACTTGGCTTTAAAGGGCATGTCAAAAAGTTAAGTAACACAATGAAATTTAATTTAGCAAATTTTAGATGTATAAGAAACTCTCTTACCATTGAGGCATCAAGTACATACTTAAATGCATTGATCACCCCCCACTTTTTGTACTGTATCACATCCTGGTCTCAGACATGTAAAACAGTTGTAAAACCATTAGAATCATTGTACAAAAGTAGCCTTAAGATCCATGCCAAAAAGCCACGGCATTACCACCATTGTTATGAACTTGCTCAATATGGTATTTTGAGTCTTGAAAATCTGATAATACACTCAAATGTCTGTTTACTCCACAAAACTATTAACAATGCTTCTGCTCCCCCTCTGAAAAAGTTTGTTACACTGCTCTGAAAACACAGTACGAGTAACTCGATCTGTTACTAGGGCTGAGTGTAGCATTCCGCAACGTAGAACTCATTTTGGTAGTTCTTCCTTTTCATGTGTGGCTATGAGTCAGTGGAATGCCCTTCCCACAGAATTGATTTCATGTACAGATTTCCACAAATTCTCAAGTTCATCAAAGCGCTGGTTATTGAGTAAGCAAGTTTGCACACATTGCTGAGATACGTGTGTGTGTGTGTGTGTGTGTGTGTGTGTGTGTGTGTACATATGTGTGTGATTATAAATATCTGTGTGAGTGTGGTTATTAGAGGAAGGTGAGGATGGGGATAGGGATGGTTGGACTGTAACCTATGTATGTGTCTGTGCTTGTTTATGGTGGAGAATGAGAGAGAGTATGTGCTGTTGGGCAAAACCTTGTTGTGTATCTTCATGTCTTGGTGCTCTTGTTCCTTGTTTTTCTCTGTCAGTTTGTTTTGTCTATTTTTAAATACCATGGTCATCAATTCATTTCTATTCTGTATATTGCAATGATTTTAATATTGTTATCCTTACCTGCCCAGGGACTATGGGTGGAAATTAGCAAAGCTGCTATAACCTGGCTCAAGACATTTTTTCTTGTTTCTACAAGATTAGTGTTTATTTGTGCATTGTCCCTGTTTTAAATGAATAAATTTCCAATTCCAAAAAAAAAAAAAAATACCCTACAAGCAATTTTCTAAATAAAAACCTGAAGTTTTCTGGGTTCCTTTTGTTCTATTTATGTCTTTCTCTATCTGTCTGTCTGTCCTCCATGTCTGACGTTTGTAACAAACAACCCGCGTGAGTATATGTTGACAATTGAGCAATTTATGATCACTTTAATAGTGCAAACACGTCATTCCTCTATAGACGTAATGCGCTGTAGGAGCGAGCAGCACTGTACCAAGATGGCCACCGTGTAGGCACGTCGCTCCAATTGGCCCAAGAGAGTTTGGCTGCAGACCTCCAGCGTGAGGCCGCTTCCACTTCAGGCTCCTTTCTCAGGCCGCCTCTAGTGTCAGGACGCTCAGGACAGGAAGTGCACGCAAGAAACACTTTTACAGGAAGCGGCTTTGTCGTTGAATTATAATCAATTAAACAACACTGTAACGCGAAACCATTCGTTTCTTAAATGTACATGCATGTGTATGTAATTTCTTAAACATGTTGATGTTTTTGTTTGCCTATTCTTTATTATGTGGCATTTAACATGGGTGTAAGGCTGCCAGCAACATTTTTGCATAAAGTCAGCTGTCAAAATGGGTTATAAACTCTGCCCATATAGCTGTAGCTAAGTTCACAGAAAAACATAACGCTTGTGGACTGGACAGTTGGAGCCTCTCTTCCAGTCAAAAAACAAAAACACCTCTCATATATAATATACCATTGAATAGTTTAATGTTAATTTATTGCAAAGATCTTAACTTAATGTGGAAAATATATTCCATGACAAAGGAAGCTCATGCATCTGCTTACACTGTGAACCTGAAGCTCCTTTGAAGAGAAGTTACATGAAACCATCAATCGACATAGCAACATAATTAATCTAAGCTTTTTTTCCATAGCCTCAACATCTCATGAATAACATTTATTTAAGTTAAATACATTATTTTGTCTACTATTACATTAAATGATTCCACCATTGTCTTTTATATGATATACTTAACACCTGTAGATCTTTAGAAGACATAGAGGCCAATCAGATTTTCAGCCATGCTTAAATTTAAAGATGTCAGCATGTGTGGAGGAGAGGAATAGTTCAAACTGTATTCCTTTTCTCAAAATGCACTAACTTACCTGTGTTCTTCATGGTATAATGAAAATAAATCATTAGGTGCATGATTTAAAAAAAACAATTTTGAAAATACATAAAATGACAAATTTTCATTCTGTTTATTCTGCCTTTTATTGAACATCATTAGTCCTCAGTGTCACATTCAGTGTATGCCAAGTACCCTCGTTTGTCAACAATCTCCTCACAAAAGATCCACGTCTTCCATTTTGTAGAACTTGAATTTAAATGGATCCAGGATTGCGTCTTTCTCCATGTCATCAACCATGGATCTTACTGCTGCACAGCCTCCGCCAGTTCCTCTTCTCCCACTGTGATCACGCTGGGCGACTCCACCTTGTCTGAAAACAAGTGCTGGTTTGTTTCAACCCACTCTGCTGCCTTTTTACATTCATAAATTACCCTGGCCCCAACTTTGTCCTATGGAGAAGACAGAGAAAGTAGTAGTAGTAGTCTTCCTATAGCAAAACTGCTCTACAATCAGTGCCATAAACTCTATTATTCACGTAAAAATAACAGCACGTAGAAAGTAGCAAAAGGACACTTCAAAAGAAGCTTTTTATCAGAATAACCTGAGTATAAAACAGATCAATATGCCGACACTTCCACTGACAAGCTGTGCAGCGTTCCACTTTATGCCATGCACTTGTTTGAATAATTGAGTGATGCATCTACATAACACAGAAAAAAAGTCATGTTAAGTTCATAGTATATATTTCAGTTAGTAAAAGTATAAACCGAGTGAACAATAGCAAAACATTTCATGTTCATTTAGACAACAAATAACCTGAGCGTCGTAGTCAGCCGCTAACCACCGTTAGCGTAACATTTGGTAATTTACATGCATAGAGCGGCTGGTAAAACGGCAAACATATGCAACCCGTGCATTTGTTTTTTGGGATATATAAATTGTCATTGTCACTTACTGTCACGGTGGTAGTCAACTGGCAAAAGTCGGACATGGCGGCAGTCAGATAGTAAAAGTCCTTCACTTGTAAGCAACTGACAAAAATAGGGATGTACAGATCCGATATTTGGATCGGTATCAGCCACCGATATTAGCAAAAAACGTGCATCGGATCGGACTGCATGGAAAAATGCCGATCCCAGAACTCCGATCCAGTTTTTCACGGGATCCGATCCAGGTTTTCCGGCCAGCCCAGCGCTCCACGATTGAAGCAGTCCATTCCAGTGATCCGCTCCAGCTCTTACTATCAATCCACCAGGCCAGCATGCAGACGGCACGGAGGATAGGAGGAGTAGCGGTCAACTTAGTTAACTGACTATTTGTTTTCTGCTCTGGTTTTTTGAGAGTGATATTTTTATTTGGTTTACACTCTTACTGTTTAAGTAAAGAGCACTGATGGCACTGTTTTGGGCACAATTAGTGAAATTGGAGCCATGGATGGACTATTGCTTGCTTAAACAGCTGTACAATATTGTGTGTGGTTTTTTGTCCCCTCTGTTGGTCCCATGAAACAGCAGCACCAGGCTGGCACTGACACTACTAAAATAACTGAAAAGGAAAGGCTGCATTGTTTGTTAAATGTCAACAATGTCTTGTGGTGTTAATCTATGTTTTATTTATTAGGGGGCCAAAGTACAAGTGTGTGGAGTCTTGCTGCTATTTTAATTTCAATGTTAG
>NC_065508.1:271204-271355 GCF_006386435.1 Epinephelus moara | reverse complement strand
CTAGGGCTGCCTTACATACATGGCGGCGCAAGATGGCGACCTCTCTAAAGCAAGGCCCTTGCTATATATATATATATAAAAGCATAATTATAAGGCTACGAAAACCAAACGAATTTTATTTTATAGCGATTATACACTTGTATAAATATAT
>NC_065508.1:265775-271199 GCF_006386435.1 Epinephelus moara | reverse complement strand
CCTCTCTAAAGCAAGGCCCTTGCTATATATATATATATAAAAGCATAATTATAAGGCTACGAAAACCAAACGAATTTTATTTTATAGCGATTATACACTTGTATAAATATATTAATGGGTAGAATATTCAGATTCAGATTCAGATTGACAATAAACCATGCCAAATATTACACACTGGCCCTTTAAGGCTCAGTCAGATAGAGTCAGGGCTTCACATCTGAACACGTTATTTTAAGAATCCTCACATCCCACTGACCACCAGTCTCTGTGTTGCTAAATACTTCAATAATTAAAACAGTCCAGTGTTAATACGCAGTAGACTCTGTATAGTTTATGATGAATGTATTCAGTCTGTGACGACTAAACTTCACCATCAGTCACACGTGTTTTCTGTTCACACAATAAACCTTCAAATCAGACAAAAACAATCTTAATCTCTGAAATTCAACAAAAGTGAAAAGTTTATCTAAAACGTCATCTTGTTGAGTCGACATCTGAACCAATCAGCTGTTAGATCAGGTGAGAGCCAGGCGGTGCAGTCGGTGGAGAGCAGCTGCAGCGCCTAGCTCTAAAAACTGCGTCCGCCTCGCTCTCGCGGTTTTATCACCGTCCACTTTTGTAATACGTCAGAGCAAGTCGGGATGAAGTCGGACACAAAACTAACTGGCATGCACTGTGCGCCGATCGCCGGTGATTGAATCTGCGCAGGCCTGGCTCATCTCGAACGAACCTTACGTCTGTGGACCAGAGTCTCAGGAGGGGTGCGTCTTTAGTCAGGTGAACCAAACAATCCATGATGGCTGAGTGCGAGTGGACTGCTCAGCCCTTAGATAGCGAGTGTGCATCAGTGCAGGCTTCTGATGAGCCCAGCAGGAAGCGCAACATCACAATGGAGGAAACAACGTACAAATGAAAGCGTTCCGTCTTTCTACTTTGTAAAATATTTTAGATCAAACACACACATTTGTTTTCTTCACACTGACTTCACAGTCCCAAACAAACTCACAGAATGTTTGGTGTCAAAAGATGAAAACCTACATGTCCATATGCTCAAATAAACTATTTCAAACTGTATAAAAACTCCCTCATCCCATTCTCATGATTTTTAAAAAGAAACATAATCATGTGTTCACAGGGACAGAAGAAGAAACAAAACAGTTAATCAATCTACGAATTAAAAATGAGTCTCTTCATTCTTGTTCCTCTTATCCTGTGAAACATGACAGCTTTGTCAGCAGCGCAAGCGAAGCGTCTGTCTGTATCCATGGTAACATCTGCTTCCTTCTTCC
This sequence comes from Epinephelus moara, assembly GCF_006386435.1. Lineage (NCBI taxonomy): Eukaryota > Metazoa > Chordata > Actinopteri > Perciformes > Serranidae > Epinephelus > Epinephelus moara. The sequence goes on along the minus strand of NC_065508.1, from coordinate 269,910 downwards.
GGTAGAGTGGCGAGGGCGTCCCATGGTTTGGCTTCTCTTTTATACACTTCCCCTTAAAGGGATAGTGCACCCAAAAATGGAAATACAGCCATTATCTACTCACCCATATGCCGAGGGAGGCTCAGGTGAAGTTTTAGAGTCCTCACATCACTTGCAGAGATCCAAGGGGAGAGGAGGTAGCAACACAACTCCACCTAATGGAGGCTGACGGCGCCCCAGATTCAAACGTCCAAAAACACATAATTGAAACCACAAAATATCTCCATACTGCTCGTCCGTAGTGATCCAAGTGTTCTGAAGCCCCGACATAAAAAGTTGTTTGGAAAAACCTCATTTGAACTCTGTTTTTAGCCTCATTGTAGCCTGTAGCTCTGACTGCCTCTCTGGGCACCGCGCTCACGTGTGTGCGCTTGCGCGAGACCGTGAGACATGGGCACTGCCTTCATGTGTGTTCACGTGCTTTCGCTGGTCTCGCACGCAAGCACGCACATGTGAACACATGAACTGATTCATGTTTATTTCTGTTTGTTTATCTTGTCTTTACGTGACGTCACAGCCCCCACACAGAAACATATTTTTATTATTATTAATATTGTTGTTATGATGTGATGTGATGACGTCAGTCTGAGGGGTAGAAAATAAGGAACTTTATATAAAAACAAAACATCGTCGTACTGATCAATCAGTGTGATTGATACTCTGCTCTGACTGGCTGACGGTCGCTCTGTCATCACACTGATTATTGATTTTAATTCAGTCATTACTGATAACTAATATCAGTCAAACTAACTCAGTGCTTTTATTCTGAAGGTCTCAGGTCTGTTTAGTGTTATTGATCCACTGACATCACACTTTATTGATCTGTGCACACAAATCAATTATTTATTTATTTATTTATTCACTGACTGATCAGATTATTGATGATCTGATTCATAATATCTGTCAGGTGATTCACTGATGAATTACTGATGAATTTTATGTTGGCAGGTTTGGCTCATATTTTAGCTTATTGATCAGATATTGATGATCAGAAGAAAGCTGTTTTAAAAAAAATCTTGTTTGTTTTATTTTATTTTATTTTTTTTTAATGAGGCCTCTGTGAATCAGAAACTGTTCTATTGATCAGATATTGATCGAGCTTAGATGTTTTTGTTTCTTGTGAAGATAACCGCCCCCGAACAGAATCATCCAATTAGCCACACGGACGCTACCAGGATCGTTCAATCACAGGCGACGCTCTGCCTCGTTTCATTTGACTGACAGGCTCTCCAGCCAACGACAGCGCGCCTGCGCAGCTGGCTGTGTAGTGGGGGGCGGGGCGATGCGCCGCTTTGGCAGCACAGCGGAAGAAAATGGCGGCCGTGGCTGCAGAGCCAGGAGCTGCGGCGGTTCCGACAACAACAATAACCGCGGCGACGAACGACGAGGGCCCGTCAGAACCGGGCCCGGCCGGCCCGAGACTATCGGGAGCCCCACTGGAAATCGAGGGGCCGCCCGTGGAGCCGGTCGTCCACCGGGTGGAGGATGGTGGGGACGGGGAGGAGCGCCGCCATGACAGGCCGGAGCTGGAGCCCGCGGCGGGAACAGCGCTCTCTGATGACGCCGTGAACGATGAACGGATCGATACTTTCCCGGTGGACCTGATCAGCATGGACCGGTTCTCTCCCGGAGTACCGGCGGATCCAGAGGGCGGCGGGAACGTGTCGGTGCAGGCGGCGTACCGCAGCATCCTGGCGGAACCCTCCGCCGTCTTCCTGCACTCCTTCCCGGCTCCCCCTCCCGTCACCGAGGCCGGACTGTCTCTAGCAGAACCGGCGGAACCGACCACCAACGTGACGACGGACTGGACCGAGACCGCGGGCCGAGACAGAGGCTACGCGGCTCCGGCCCAACCGGAGCTGAGGTCCGGCCCGGCGGAGGACGGTACCGCTGACCGGCTGTCGGTCTCGGACGGCCTGGACCCGAAGCCGGGGTACGGGAAGAACTCAGCGGGGACCGAAGAGCTGCCGGGCGGCGGCCCGCGGGACTCCTCCCCGCCCTGCAGGTCCCCGAAGAGGCGGCTGGCGGCGGACGGTTCCGCCGGGGAAGACTCCTCTCGGCCGGAGCCCGGTGTCGGTACTCCGCCACTCGGCTCCGGGCCTGATCTGAGTCCTGGGTCCGAGGTCCGGGTCTCTCTGGACCACGTCATCGATGACGCGCTGGTGGTGTCCTTCCGGCGGGGTGAGAAGGTGTTCTCCGGGGTCCTGATGGATGTTTCAAAAAGGTAAAACTTTATCAATAACATGATCGATTAATGTAATCAGTTGTCAATAATATATTTAGTAATGTGATCAGATATCAACAATATCTTTAGTAATGTGATTAGTTATCAATAATATCTTAAATAATGTGATCAGTTATCAATAATATCTTTAATAATGTGATCAGTTATCAATAATATATTTAATAATGTGATCAGATATCAACAATATCTTTAACAATGTGATCAGATATCAACAATATCTTTAACAATGTGATCAGATATCAACAATATCTAATAATGTGATCAGGTATCAATAATATCTTTAATAATGTGATCAGTTATCAATACTATATTTAATAATGTGATCAGTTATCAATACTATATTTAATGTGATCAGTTATCAATACTATATTTAATAATGTGATCAGATATCAATAATATCTTTAATAATGTGATCAGATATCAACAATATCTAATAATGTGATCAGGTATCAATAATAACTTTAATAATGTGATCAGTTATCAATACTATATTTAATAATGTGATCAGATATCAATAATATCTTTAATAATGTGATCACGTATCAATAATACCTTTAGTAATGTGATCAGTTATCAATAATATATTTAATAATGTGATCAGATATCAATAATATCTTTAATAATGTGATCAGATATCAACAATATCTTTAATAATGTGATCACGTATCAATAATATCTTTAATAATGTGATCAGGTATCAATAATATCTTTAATAATGTGATTAGTTATCAATAATATCTTTAATAATGTGATCAGTTATCAATAATATATTTAATAATGTGATCAGATATCAATAATATCTTTAATAATGTGATCAGTTATCAATAATATCTTTAATAATGTCATCAGATATCAACAATATCTTTAATAATGTGATCAGTTATCAATAATATATTTAATAATGTGATCAGATATCAACAGTATCTTTAATAATGTGATCAGATATCAATAATATCTTTAATAATATGATCAGTTATCAATAATATATTTAATAATGTGATCAGGTATCAATTCCTTTAATAATGTTATCAGTTATCAATAATAGCATTGATTAATGTGATCAGTTATTAACAATATCATCGATTAATGTGATCAGTAATATAGGCCTGACAGGTGATGTTAATTAAGTATTGATCAATAACATGATCGATTAATGTAATCAGTTATCAATAATATATTTAATAATGTGATCAGATATCAACAATATCTTTAATAATGTGATCAGTTATCAATAATATCTTTAATAATGTGATCAGGTATCAATAATATCTTTAATAATGTGATCAGTTATCAATAATACCTTTAGTAATGTGATCAGTTATCAATAATACCTTCAGTAATGTGATCAGTTATCAATAGTACTTCTAATAATGTGATCAGATATCAATATCTTTAATAATGTGATCAGTTATCAATAATACCTTCAGTAATGTGATCAGTTATCAATAATACCTTCAGTAATGTGATCAGTTATCAATAATACTTCTAAATATGTGATCAGTTATCAATAATACCTTCAGTAATGTGATCAGTTATCAATAATACCTTTAGTAATGTGATCAGTTATCAATAATACCTTCAGTAATGTGATCAGTTATCAATAATACTTCTAATAATGTGATCAGTTATCAATATCTTTAATAATGTGATCAGTTATCAATAATACCTTAAGTAATGTGATCAGTTATCAATAATACTTCTAATAATGTGATCAGATATCAATATCTTTAATAATGTGATCAGTTATCAATAATACCTTCAGTAATGTGATCAGTTATCAATAATACTTCTAAATATGTGATCAGTTATCAATAATACCTTCAGTAATGTGATCAGTTATCAATAATACCT
>NC_065508.1:264132-264301 GCF_006386435.1 Epinephelus moara | reverse complement strand
GCATCACCGATCACCCTGAGCGCGCACACGTGAGTACGGAGCACAGAGAAGCAGTCAGAGCTACAGGCTACAGTGAGGATAAAAACAGAGTTCATATGACGTTTTTCCAAACAACTTTTTATGTCGCGGCTGCAGCACACTTGGATCACTACGGATGAGCAGTATGGAG
>NC_065508.1:253343-264109 GCF_006386435.1 Epinephelus moara | reverse complement strand
AGCTACAGGCTACAGTGAGGATAAAAACAGAGTTCATATGACGTTTTTCCAAACAACTTTTTATGTCGCGGCTGCAGCACACTTGGATCACTACGGATGAGCAGTATGGAGATACTTTGTGGATTCAATTTTGTGTTCTTGGACGTTAGTCTGGGGCGCCGTCTGCCATTAGGTGTGCTAGCCGCTGCACTCGCTGATCTCCGCAAGGGATGTGAGGACTCTAAAACTTCACCAGGGCCTCCATCGGCATATGGGTGAGTAGATAATGGCTGAATTTTAATTTTTGGGTGCACTATCCCTATAATTAATCTTTTTATTATTGATCCCGATTAATGAATCTTTTATATAACATTACTATTGATCCCTGATTAATTAATCTTTTTTATAACATTATTATTGATCCCTATTTATTGAATCTTTTTTATAACAATATTTTTGATGCCTGATTAATGAATGTGTTGGTCAAACAGTGACAGCAGCAGCAGGATGTCCTTTTCTATTTACAGCAATTTTTCCTCATCACAGTGACAACAGTCAGTACAACAATTCAGTTCATACACCAGAGCACACAATAATAAACAATAATAAACAGTGCTAATCAATATAACTCAGAGACAGTATGTTATTGATCAGGGTGATCGTTCAGAGACAGAAGCAGTTTTGTTCAAACTGGACTGAAACATTAATCTGAATATTTGTGAGGAATTTTTTTTGCACACCAACAGATGTTTGTTTGTGTTTACTCTGACGAATGTTCAGACTCCGCCATGCTGTCGTTGATTCATCGTTGTTTTACTGTGATGAACCCACACTGAGGTCTACACACCGCAGATGTCGGCATTATTCCACGTGTGTGTTGATGTGGATAAAAGTCATGATGTGGGCACACTTCCTTTGGGCGGAGCGTCATCACTGAGTGTGATGTGTTTGTTAATATGGAGCTTAAAGCTCACTTAGTGTTTCCTGTGGAACACGCCGCAGTGGATGAGGAGTGATGTTGAAATAAGAAGTAAACAATTTGTCTCCTCATTTCACTGCAGAAACTAAACAAGGCATTGTCTGAGCGGCGGAGACGAGCAGCGAACGTTTCACTAATCGCTTTGTTGTACGTTACCTCCAGTAAAGAACCTAGGAAGACAACAGAAGTGGTGACGTCTCTTGTCTGATGTGGTGCACGCAGCTGAGAGTGGCGTCCTTTGTTTACACGACGAAACAGAAGTGCATAAACGCCACAGTAATAATAATATAAATAACCAGTGCCAATTCATCAGTCAATAAAAATGTGTGTGTGAGTGGGGCATAAGCACATACAACGAGCAGCAGCAGCGACCCACCATCCAACACTGGCACACCGTGACGACAGAAACAGAGGGCACGGCTAAAACCAGCCGCCGGCCATTTGACCAGCTGAGTGTCAGGTGACACCGCTGACACTTTTCTCTGTAACGTTCTGAAGCGGTTTTGTCTCGTCACCAATCTTTGGTCTGAACTGGACTTTATGTGTCACATATCACCTGTTACTAAACATCAGAATCCATATTGTTTTATGACGTCAGAGAAAATCAACAAACAAACAAAACTAAATGACACACACACAAAAACAGGGCATTCAGTTTCAAAAGACGTCTTTAAACGCATCAACAAGAAATTATTTTAACAGGATGTTTTTAGTCACAAGAACGATCATCAAATGTGTTTGTTTTCAGGCGTCTTTGAAACATTTGAAAAAAAAAACAAGTTCAGAGTCTTTGAAACTGAGTTCAGACAAGACTTTGTAAGTTCAGACGAGACTTTAGTGCTCAGACAAGACTTTGTGAGTTCAAACGAGACTTTGTGAGTTCAGATGAGACTTTGAGTTCAGAGAAGACTTGGAGAGTTCAGACGAGACTTGGAGTTCAGATGAAACTTTGAGTTCAGATGAAACTTTGAGTTCAGACGAGACTTCGTGTGTTCAGACGAGACTTTGTGAGTTCAGACGAGACTGTGAGTTCAGATGAGACTTTGAGTTCAGACGAGACTTGGAGAGTTCAGACGAGACTTTGTGAGTTCAGATGAGACTTTGTGAGTTCAGATGAGACTTGGAGAGTTCAGACGAGACTTTGAGTTCAGATGAAACTTTGAGTTCAGACGAGACTTGGAGTTCAGATGAAACTTTGAGTTCAGATGAAACTTTGAGTTCAGACGAGACTTCGTGTGTTCAGAAGAGACTTTGTGAGTTCAGACGAGACTTTGTGAGTTCAGATGAGACTTTGAGTTCAGACGAGACTTGGAGAGTTCAGACGAGACTTGGAGTTCAGACGAGACTTGGAGTTCAGACGAGACTTGGAGTTCAGACGATACTTTTTGAGTTTAGACTAGACTTTGAGGGTTCACATGAGACTTTGAGTTCAGCGAGACCTTGAGAGTTCAGACGAGACTTTTTGAGTTCAGACGAGACTTTAGTGTTCAGACGAGACTTTAGTGTTCAGACGAGACTTAGAGGGTTCAGTCGAGACTTTAGTGTTCAGACGAGACTTTAGTGTTCAGACGAGACTTTGTGGGTTCAGACGAGACTTTGAGGGTTCACATGAGACTTTGAGGGTTCACATGAGACTTTGAGTTCAGCGAGACCTTGAGAGTTCAGACGAGACTTTGAGGGTTCAGACGAGATTTTTTGAGTTCAGACGAGACTTTGAGTTTTCAGGTGAGATCTGAGGTTGTTACGGCGAATATTGAGACTCTAAGGTTCTCATCCTCTCTCTGTGTTCAGGTTTGGACCGTATGGTATCCCCATCACGGTGTTTCCCAGACGGGACGACGGGAGTCGACCACAGATGTCTGTGCAGCCGCCCCCCTTGAAAAACGCTGACCCATCCACCAAACAGGAAGAGGTCATTGTTAGCCCCACGTCCCCGTCTTCTCCCCATCCTCTCTCCTGGACCTCCAAACTGCCACCACTGTTCCAGGAGGGGGCGCCGTACCCCCCTCCTCTCTTCATCAGGGACACCTACAACCAGGCCTTACCTCAGCCACTGCCACGCAAGATCAAACGGCCAAAGCGGCGCTACCGCTGCGAGGAGCCAACCTCCATCATGAACGCCATCAAGCTCCGCCCCCGCCAGGTGCTGTGCGACAAATGCAAAAGTGTGGTGGCATCAGGTGGGCACAGGGATTCGAGGCGGGGCACAGTGGATCTGAGGAGTGAGGAGGTGTCACGGCGGCGGCGAACAGCCGAGGGGCCAATCTCCTCGGAGGTCAAACGGCTTAGAAGTGATGACAAGGGAGGGCGTACTGCTGCTGACAGACGCTCATCATCAGGGATACGTGTGTCATCTTCATCATCATCTTCCTCTCGCCGTGTCCTGAGGGGCGTGGCTTCATCTTCACCTTCGTCATCCTCGTCCAGTCGCATGTGTCTGAATCTGAACTCTAAGAAGGTTCTGGCCAAAGGTTCCACTGGCGATCGGTCCAAAGCACGGCAGGTTCTCAAGAAGCTGGCGAGGAGCTCCCAGCCACCACCGCCACATCCCCGGCCCAAAGACCAGAACCAGAACCAGGGTCAAAACCAGGAACGCACCAAGGCCATGACCCGAGCCGCCGCCCTGCAGAACCACAACCAGAAGGTGCACTTCACTCGCCGCCTGCAGCACCTCAGCGGCACCGCCGTCAGCTCGAGTCCTCACACGGTGCTTCCGCCCAGAATGCGCCTCAAACCCCAAAGGTATCGTACCGACGACAGCCAGGCACCCTCCTCCTCCTCATCCCCGCCCAAACAGAGTGCTCGCTTATCGCCTCCCAAACCATTGTTAAGCCCTGCCCCAACAGTGAACTCAGCCCCGCCCGTAGAGCCGCCCCCTCCCTCGACCACATCTCCTCCTCCGACTCCCCCCTCCTGTGCAGCCAGTGTTGCCATGGACATGCAGGAGGTCAGCCCTTCTGTGGAGGAGGGGGCGGAGCAGGGACAGGGAAGAGATGATGTGCAGGTAGTGGAGGCTCCTCCCCCCTGCTCCTCCTCCTCAGACTCCTCCCACTCAGAATGCAGTTTCACAGAGACCTTTGACCTCCCCCCTCCAGGAGACCCACCTTCCTCCTCTCCCTCTCCCTCCGCTCCCGCCCCCCCTACCTCCTCCTCGTTAGGGCCTCTGTGTCCCTCCTCTTCCTCTCCTACCGCCCCTCCCCCCAGAGCTGATGGCGAGGAGACGCAGGCTGGCGGCGGAGAGGAGGAGGAAGGTGAACTGAAGAGGCGTCGTAAGTCCTCCACATCCTCCTCCTCCTCCTCATCTTCGTCGTCCTCCTCTGTCTTCTCCAAGTTGGTGTCCAAATGTTCGCTCCCCGATGGTCGGATGGTGTGCGTCGGCGACATCGTCTGGGCAAAGATCTACGGCTTCCCCTGGTGGCCGGCGCGCGTGCTCGGCATAACGGTGTCACGGCGCGGCGACACAGGGCTGGCGGTGCGGCAGGAGGCGCGTGTCTCCTGGTTTGGCTCCCCCACTACCTCCTTCCTGCCGCTCACTCAGCTGTCGCCCTTCCTGGAGACCTTCCAGTCACGCTTTGACAGGAAGAGGAAGGGGCCGTACCGTCGTGCCATTGCCGAGGCTGCCAGCGCAGCGAAACAGCTGACACCTGAAGTCCGGGCGCTGCTCACACAGTTTGAGACGTAGCATCAGCTACTGCTGCCAACACCTCCCTTCCTGCCCCGCCCATATAAGGAAGTGGGAGGAGCCTTCCCCCCTCTCCTCAGACTGATACCTGTCTGTCTGTCTGAGACGGACGAAAACAAATGGACGGTCCTAACGTTTCTGTTTCCTGTTCTGGTCTTCCCTTTTGTAGAGGAGGGGGCGGGGCCTCTGAATAACCTGTCCGCGTGGGCGGGGCCTACCTCTGTGGTCACCTCCCCAGGTCTTCACAGAGGTCCTCAGTTTCAGGCAGGTGTCAGTCAGCAGCAGCGTTTCCCCTCTCCTCGCCTTCACAGTGCTGTCTGTTTGCTAACTAACCTGATGATGTCATGGTGATGTCATCAGTCTGTTTGCCAGGCACAGAGGCTCTATGAAAGACACTGTCCAGTTGCATTATGGGTAATGTAGGAAGCAGGATGTCTGTTAAAAGGAAATCCTAAACGTCCAGTGTGATTGGCTGAAAGCATCAGCAGGATGATATCACACATTTACATCATCAAAGATGAACCTATAATTTCAAAGTAAACACTAATTAAGATCCAGATGGTAAAGCTAAGCTAACATTGGCTAAGCTAACAGTGGTCACATCCAGCTGCAGTGATTGATCGATGAGTTCTGATTGGTTTCTGTTAATTATGTTTGTCTGCTGGTGGTGAGGTGAAACGCTGTGGCGCTCTGACATGTCACTTCCTTTTGTGCTGGTTGTCATGGTTTCTGCGGGTTCTGCTGAGGGACATCCACAGACTGAAAGTAAAAAACTGTGAAACACAAAGTGTTGTTCTAACTGAGGCCCGGGGTCCAGATCAGGGTCCAGAGCTGAGTCAGAGCCTGATCATGTGACCAGCTCCATCTGTTCTGATTGGTACAAACACAGCAACTATTACAGCTTCTGTAATCATGGGTCCCCGTAATCCTGTGCTGATGATGTCATCAGTGTGTGACCCAGCTGTTGATGTCTGATTGATCAGACTGATCAGTGATCAGACGTATTGATCGCTGTGTGTTTGACCCCAGGGCCTCAGTGGATCACCATTAGACTGACAGACGGACAGGTAGGACAGGTAGGACACACTGACTGTTGGACAGGACGGCTGCTCTGCTCTCTGACGATGATGATGATGCTGATGCTGATGCTGGTGACGAAGGTGGATTTTCCCTCTGTGCTGTGGGACTCAGTTTCCCGTCTGTTTGCAGATCAGAGATCGTGAGCTGAACTCACCTGAGTCTCACCTGTGTCTGTTTTTTTTTCTCTCATGTTTTAAATTCTATTAAAAAACTGTCAAACTTTGAATCTTTGAATCGTCGTCATTCTTCTTCTGTGGTGCTGTTACTTGAGCGGTCACGCCGGTGCCTCGCTCAGCGGCGCTCCTGCGGCAGAACTCACTCAGATTTTCTCACCTGCAAACAGATGTTTGGTAAACGGGTCACCAGAGCTGTTTTTACCTGGGGTGTCATCAGTGATCAATAATTATAATAATCAATAACCAGATTACATCATCAGACCTGTTCAAAAGTCCACTGAAATTTAATTTAACGAACCAGTGGCTTCAATGAGATTGAAACAGTAATCAGATTACATTAAACATGTGACTCAGACTTCAGGTAAAAACAACTCTGTAACCAGAGTGGGAAAATATCAGCTGGGTACAGAGTAACAACTGAAATAATACAGCAGGTACAGAGTAATTACTGAAATAATATAGCAGGTACAGAGTAATAACTGAAATAATACAGCAGGTACAGAGTAATAACTGAAATAATACAGCAGGAACAGAGTAATTTATGGAGAATACATAATCAGGTTTAAGAAGGCCTACTGCATTAGGTGAAGTATTATATGTACTCAGGTATCAGCTAAATACTGAATCATCTATTTGATCAGGTTCAGACTATATCCTGAAAGTAGGTGCTGGGTAAATCCTGGGAGGGTGTAATGAGCCTCAGAGGTCAAAGGTCACGGTCCATTCTTAGGCTGTGGTCGGAAAGTCTTTTTTGCTTAGGAAAGTTCCTAGCTGAGTGAAATGACCCGGAAGTATTTCAGTGGCCACCATGATAAGAGCCGTTCAAATTCTCTAAACATTAAGGAAAGGAGGTTCAATGCTTCCTTTCAGATCTCCTTTAGCATAGGATACATCAGACCTTCCTAAGTGATAGGAAAGGAGATAATTCCATCCCACAAGTCATTGCGGTGGCAATATTTATGCACCATTCACAAACTCAAATGGTTAGGAAAGAAAAAGATCAACATGACCGAGAAAGGAAGGAGATCACCATCTAAGTTACTGCTGTTTATGAAGCATTATACATCTCATGCCATAACTTGTTCATATATATTTTTTCAACTTTCAACATTATGTTAAACTTAGATGCGAACTATGAACGTTTCAGTACTATTGGTGTAGGCTACCCTCCGTCCACAGCTTTGTTTAACTTGTTTTATAACAGGATAAACAAATATACAAATATACAATGCATCATTTTAATTTTCGGATTTTCGTGTGAATGACAAAAAACGGAAATCCACATGCTTTTCCCGTTTTCGTCTTCAAATGGCTAATTGATATAGAAATTAAACCAAAACCAGAATCCTACTTGTTTTTCGACTTTATTGTTATATCTATATTATCTGCCCCTACTGCATCTGATATCTGCCCCTACTGCATCTGTTATCTGCCCCCACTGCATCTCAACACATTGGCATCGGCTATGCTTATGGCCTAGATAGATAGATGGATGGATGGACGGACGGACAGACGGACAGATGGATGGATGATAGATGGATGGATAGATAGATAGATAGATAGATAGATAGATTCAGGAGTATTATCTAGACCTGCTCTAAAAAATACGAAAGACTGTAACGTTAAAAGATATCTGCCTGAGGTTATTAAATACCTGCAGCGAGCACCCCCTCCCCGCAGCAGAAACAATAAGCGCGTTTCCCCATAAAGAGAGACGCTGTGCGCATTTACGCACGAGGCACAGCAGCGTCCCTTTTATTATTAATATTATCATTATTTATTATTTATCTGTCTATCAGTGCAGTAGGGGCACATAATATTGATTTAACAATAAAGGCCAAACACAAGTTAATTACTGGTTGTGGTCTCATTTCGCCTCCAGCTGCCCATTTGAAGAAGTTTGTGGCTGGCAGCCTATATTCCTTTTTTTATTTCAATTCCGACCTTAGTAATTAAACAATATCTTTCACCGTGTTGTCCACGTTTATATATCCTGCATGAATCAACACGATGAGAACGTTCGCCCCATATGTTCTCATCGTGTGCATTTTGTAGTCCATCTTCAGAACATTGTAGTTTCACCACAGCAGACCCACGTCAATAACATCCGCCATCGCATGATGACGTAGCCCAGCGTAAGTGCGGTCAGATTTTCTCAGCTCCGCGGTTCTCTTTTCCTAAGTCCTTATGAATTTTCCTACTCATCTTTCCTTGACCTCGTGACGTTTCCCACCGAGGTCAAGGAATAGTGATTAGGAATAGACGATAGGAGGGACTTTCCGACTGCAGCCCAAGTTTCATGTTATCAGCCATGTTAAGGTCAGGTAAACAGGAAGTGGAGTTGAAGGTGAGTTTCATGTGTTCATTCAGGTGAATTCATCCTCAGTAAAAACATGAAACGCAAATATAAATATAAATAAGTATCGGACATTTGTTTTTGAGACGACGACATGCTGAATCCTCTGAGTTATAATTCAATCAGAAATCAACGTCATCAACAACAGAAATCAGTTCATATGAACACAGCAGATGATTAATGATCAGTTAATATTGGTCCGCTGATTATTTCATCACTGATGACGTGCAGAGCAGTGCATTATGGGATTGATATAAATGAGCAATGAGTCAGGTTCATGAACGCAGCTCATCAACGTTCAGCACACAGAGGACCTTGAATGCATCGAGACCAAACCTAGAACAAATAGATAAATAACAACGACGTCACAGAGCTGGACAGGAAATAAAATAAAATAACAAAGTAAAATAGATTAACAAAATAAGAAAAATATAATAAAATGAAAAAATAAATAAAACAAAAATCAAATACATAAAACAAAATAAAATAATGTCAAATAAATAAAATAAAGTAAGAAAATGGAAAAAAAATAAAAAATTAAATAACATTAAATTAAATGAAAGTTCACTGAGAGAAATAAACATGTGATTTAACAGAAGACAAACGGAGACCTCTTGGTCTTTGATTTAAACACCTGAGTCTCTGCAGTTTGTCCTGAGACGTCTGGAGACACTGTGTCTCCATGTTGAGTCTTGTCTCTGAAGACACTGAGCAGACGTGTCCCTGAGGACATGAGACGTCTGGACGGATCAGACTGAAAGTCAGAAACCGTTCAGAGTTTTATTTTGAAAGGAACTCTGACAGACATGAAGTCAGTGAGGAAGTCAGTGAGGACTCAGTTGTCTCATGATAAAGACATTCGTTGAGTCTCCTAAAGACACACCCAGGGACAAGTTTGTCTAGGTCCTCGTGAGACATCAGTCCTTTTGTCCCTGACGTGTTCTGAAGAAGACAACAGGTGGACTTCAGAGTACATGTCTGTCCTCGTCTGTGTCTGTCTGTCTGTCTGTCTGTCTGTCTCTCTGTCTCTTTCTCTGTCTCTGTCTCTGTCTGTCTGTCTGTCTCTGTCTGTCTGTCTGTCTGTCTGTCTGTCTGTCTCTTTCTCTGTCTCTGTCTCTGTCTCTGTCTGTCTGTCTCTCTGTCTCTGTCTGTCTGTATGTCTCTTTCTCTGTCTCTGTCTGTCTGTCTGTCTCTGTCTCTGTCTGTCTGTCTGTCTGTCTCTTTCTCTCTGTCTGTCTCTGTAGTCCAACAGCTACAGACAGGAAGTGACTTCAGACACAGCTGTCCTCTGTCTGATGATGTCATCAGTGACACTTGTCTCTCTGTCTCTGTCTCTGCAGTGCGACTCTGAAGAGCTGCTGACGCTGAGATTCCTGTGCTGTGATTGGATGAGAGGTGTCAGCTGATTGATCACACGGACATGAACAATCGATAATTATTTAAATGAAGAGTTTATATTTATAAAATGATGACTTCATCTTTTCTACTGCTTCGTCCAATCAGCAGTCGGGATGACCTGCAGGAGGCAGCTCCCGCTGCACCTGAACACACCGTCCACACACCTGTCAGGTGACCTGTTAGCCTAGCTTAGCATAAAGACTTGCAGCAGAGGGAAACTGTGTGATTGACGGGTGGTTTATTGACTATTGATCAGGTGTAGAAATAGAGATGTGATTCTGTCCCTTTTTACCTTTTAGTTTCTACACCTGATCAGAACCAGTCTGAACCAGTTTAAACTGGTCATCTAGAGGTTGTTTAGAGTTTTGACTCGTCACAGATTTTTTCCTCTGATGTGAAGCTGAAACGTAACGACGACAGAAAAATGATCTTTATTGTTAAACTGTGTAAAACATGATAAATGCAATAAAAACACGCATGTTTGAACCTGTTTGTTTGTTTGTTTGTTCATCATTTAAACATTTAAATTCAACATTTACAGGAAAGTTTGTTTTTTTATCGTGTTTCACAGGTTCAAGCTCTGAGACTGATTTTATTTTATTCAAACTCTGAGCCAAGGTCGTCACTACACCTGACACAGGTGAGTCTGATTCAACAGGTTGTCATAGTGCGCATGCGCCCGCGCGTGCAGCCTGTTGCAGTCGCTCCTGCTTGTTTTGTCGGTTTTCTTACTTTTTTTGCTTTATTAAGTTTGGTATTTGCGCTGGCTTTTTGTGATTGTCATTTTGAAACTGCGCCCTCTCAAAACATGCTGATTGAGAGAGTTGTACTGGTTTTCCTCACCCTGGAATTACTTGTTTCATTCGGACCCGGCACCATTGCGCAACAACTTCATGGCCGCATTGTTTACTCCAGAGATCAGCTGATCGCGCTGAGCCGGCCGGAACATCGGAGATACCAGCTGAACTGTGGAGGAAAACACACAGAGGATGCAGGGGAGGAAGTAAACAGCGGCGGAAAAAAGCAGGGTTGAGACAACGGAGGCTTATGGAGAAGAGAAGATATAAGCCGTGTCTCCCCTCTCTCGTCATGGGCAACGTGAGGTCACTGGCAAAT
>NC_065508.1:245185-250425 GCF_006386435.1 Epinephelus moara | reverse complement strand
ACTATATATTTGTTAATACTACTGTTTAAATTTCTCATATTTTCGCGTATCTTTCCTCTCTTGCAAGGAGCACCTGTAACATAAATAATTTCCCCTCGGGGATCAATAAAGTATTTCTGATTCTGATTCTGATTCTGAACAGGTGAGTCTGATCCAACAGCATCATCACTCCACAGTCTGATGTTGTTGGATCAGACTCACCTTTTGGATCAGACTCACCTGTCTCAGGCGACCTTGACTCACAGACCCAGAGCATCAGTTGAAGTTTAAACTTTCAGATTTAGCATCAACATGAACCAGGTAAATTTACAGGATTTAATGAATCAGTTAAGAACACTACAGGTGGAGGTGTACAGGAGAGAAACGACGCCCCCTCTTCCTGTGGCGAATTCCAGCCTGTGACATCACTGAGTTGGTGTGCTGAGTTGAGCAGGTTTGTCAGACAGATGGAGGGTGGAGCTCAGCTGAGGGGAGTGGACTCTGTGTCAGACAGGTGAGTGTACAATAAGACCTAGTCCACACAGACCCGTGTAAAACCGTGTATTATTCTATGCGATTTGGCTGTTTGGCCACACGCAACCCCACTTTTGGGCCCCTGAAACCGTGTTTCTGTGAAACCAGAGTCCAGGGTGAAGTTTTTGGAAGACTCCTGTCTCTGTCTCCCTGTGTATCTCTGTGTGTATGTGTGTCTCTGTGTCAGTGTGTCTCTGTGTCTGTGTGTGTGTGTCTCTGTGTGTGTCTTTGTGTGTCTCTGTGTGTTACTGTGTGTTATTGTGTGTCTCTGTGTGTTACTGTGTCAATGGGTCTCTGTGTGTCTGTATGTCTCTGTGTGTCTCTGTGTGTAGTTTATAATCAAAGTCCAAATAGTCGTTTGGACTTTGTCCCACTGTCTCTCTCACTCTCTGCAGTATCTTGTGGTCGATCGTTCAGGAAGTCAAATGGCTGAAATGGACGACGCGTCTCAGGTAAGCACACGTCCTTCATGTTGCTCTGTAGGACAGGTGGTCATACAGGTGGACATGTGGACAAACAGGTGGAGAAGTGGACAAACGGGTGGACAGGTGATTTACAGGTGGACAAACAGGTGGACGGGTGATTAACAGGTGGACAGGTGATAAACAGGTGGACAGGTGATTAACAGGTGGACAAACAGGTGGACGGGTGATTAACAGGTGGACAGGTGATAAACAGGTGGACAGGTGATTAACAGGTGGACAAACAGGTGGACGGGTGATTAACAGGTGGACAGGTGATAAACAGGTGGACAAACAGGTGGACAGGTGATAAACAGGTGGACAGGTGATTAACAGGTGGACAAACAGGTGGACAGGTGATAAACAGGTGGACAAACAGGTGGACAGGTGGACAAACAGGTGGACAAACAGGTGGACAGGTGATTAACAGGTGGACAAACAGGTGGACAGATGATTAACAGGTGGACAAACAGATGGACGGGTGATTAACAGGTGGACAAACAGGTGGACAGGTGATTAACAGGTGGACAAACAGGTAGACAAACAGGTGGACAGGTGATTAACAGGTGGACAGGTGATAAACAGGTGGACAAACAGGTGGACAGGTGATTAACAGGTGGACAAACAGGTGGACAGGTGATTAACAGGTGGACAAACAGATGATAAACAGGTGGACAAACAGGTGGACAGGTGATTACCAGGTGGACAAACAGGTGGACAGGTGATAAACAGGTGGACAGGTGATTAACAGGTGGACAAACAGGTGGACAGGCGATTAACAGGTGTACAGGTGGACAAACAGGTGGACAGGTGATAAACAGGTGGACAAACAGGTTGACTGGTGATTAACAGGTGGACAAACAGGTGGACAGGTGATTAACAGGTGGACAAACAGGTGATAAACAGGTGGACAAACAGGTGGACAGGTGATTAACAGGTGGACAGGTGATAAACAGGTGGACAGGTGGACAAACAGGTGGACAGGTGATAAACAGGTGGACAGGTGATTAACAGGTGGACAAACAGGTGGACAAACAGGTGGACAGATGATTAACAGGTGGACAAACAGGTGGACAGATGATAAACAGGTGGACAGGTGATTAACAGGTGGACAAACAGGTGGACAAGTGATAAACAGGTGGACAAACAGGTGGACAGGTGATAAACAGTTGGACAAACAGGTGGACAGGTGATTTACAGGTGGACAGATGATAAACAGGTGGACAAACGGGTTGACAGGTGTTTGTCAGGTGGACAGGTGATTAACAGGTGGACAAACAGGTTGACAGGTGTTTGTCAGGTGGACAGGTGATTAACAGGTGGACAAACAGGTGAACAGGTGATTAACAGGTGGACAAACAGGTGGACAGGTGATTAGCAGGTGGACAAACAGGTGGACAGGTAATAAACAGTTGGACAAACAGGTGGACAGGTGATTTACAGGTGGACAGGTGATTAACAGGTGGACAGGTGATTAACAGGTGGAAAAACAGGTGGACAGGTGATTAACAGGTGGACAAACAGGTGGACAGGTGATTAACAAGTGGACAAACAGGTTGACAGGTGTTTGTCAGGTGGACAGGTGATTAACAGGTGGACAGGTGATTAACAGGTGGACAAACAGGTGGACAGGTGATAAACAGGTGGACCAACAGGTGGACAGGTGATTAACAGGTGGACAAACAGGTGGACAGGTGATTAACAGGTGGACAAACAGGTGGACAGGTGATAAACAGGTGGACAAACAGGTTGACAGGTGTTTGTCAGGTGGACAGGTGATTAACAGGTGGACAGGTGAGTAACAGGTGGACAAACAGGTGGACAGGTGATTAGCAGGTGGACAAACAGGTGGACAGGTGATAAACAGGTGGACAGGTGTTTGTCAGGTGGACAGGTGATTAACAGTGGACAAACAGGTTGACAGGTGTTTGTCAGGTGGACAGGTGATTAAGAGGTGGACAGGTGATAAACAGTTGGACAAACAGGTGGACAGGTGATAAACAGTTGGACAAACAGGTGGACAGGTGATTAAGAGGTGGACAGGTCTGGTTCAGAGTTTGAATGCTTTTGCCACTCCTAGAATATGCCTATGCGTGTCGGGGTTCTATTCCCCTGGCGGGAGTTGTTTTCCCAGCGTTCACCGGCTCATTATACATTATCCCGCTTATTACACGGCTAATTATCAGTTAAATAAATAATGTTGTCTGCCTCCGCAAAGTGCATTAAAACCGACCGGATTCGAAAACTTTTGGTTAAAGTTTTGTACTCACCCAGGCTTAGTGGACTGAACCGAGGCATAAAACTTGCGTAAAATGTCATTAAGCATGACTGCCGAGTGTGTATTCAAATCCGTGTTCTTTTGTTTATGGCAGAGAAAGTCCGTATTCTTATTCTTCAGCGGCATCCCATTCCTCAAAATCCTTGTAGCTACTCTCCAAATCAGTTAAAAGAAATGTTAAAATCAGCAATTTCTGTTTGTTTTTTCCCTCGGAAGTTGTTTGACAGCTGCAGTGTTGCAGGACCACATCCCTAGCAACGCTGGGCTACATAGCAACTGTGTAATGACCGTTGCTACTAGCAACGGTCATTACACAGTAATATCAGACCGCTGAATGCCGCGACTGACCAATCAGAATACAGCATTTAATAGAGCCGTGTAATAACATGTTATAATTACCAGTATTAACAGGTATGTCTGTCTGTCCGTCCAATCAGAGTCAAGATCACCTGGCAGAGGGGCGGGGCCATAAGGCAGCCGATGTTAACCTGCCAATGGAAGATAACAGAAATAAGAAGCTGCAAATAAGAGCACAGGTGGCGGGGTCAGATATGATTTACACCATTGAAGACATCCCACCCTGGTACCTGTGTATTCTACTGGGACTGCAGGTACCACTAGCAGTACTGGGAGTACACTGGGGGTACTAGGAGTACACTGGGAGTACTGGGAGTACACTGGGAGTACACTGGGAGTACTAGGAGTACACTGGGAGTACTGGGACTACACTGGGAGTACTGGGAGAACACTGGGAGTACTGGGAGTACACTGGGAGTACTGGGAGTATACTGGGAGTACTAGGAGTACACTGGGAGTACTGGGAGTACACTGGGAGTACTGGGAGTACACAGGGAGAACTAGGAGTACACAGGGAGAACTAGGAGTTCACTGGGAGTACTGGGAGTACTAGGAGTACACTGGGAGTACACAGGGAGTACTGGGAGTACACTGGGAGTACACAGGGAGAACTAGGAGTACACAGGGAGAACTAGGAGTTCACTGGGAGTACTGGGAGTACTAGGAGTACACTGGGAGTACACAGGGAGTACTGGGAGTACACTGGGAGTACACTGGGAGTACTGGGAGTACACAGGGAGTACTAGGAGTACAATGGGAGTACTGGGAGTACAATGGGAGTACTGGGAGTACACAGGGAGAACTAGGAGTACACTGGGAGTACTGGGAGTACACTGGGAGTACTGGGAGTACACAGGGAGTACTAGGAGTACACTGGGAGTACTAGGAGTACACAGGGAGTACTAGGAGTACACTGGGAGTACTGGGAGTACACTGGGAGTACTGGGAGTACACAGGGAGTACAGGGAGGGCTGTAGACTGGGTTTACATTGGTTTGATTCAGTTTAGACCGAAGTCAGCATGGGTTCAAACTGGTATTACTGGGTTCAGACTAGTACTAAACTGAACTGTGGTTAGTTCAGGTGTGGACAGGCGTGGACAGGCGTGATTGTGTCTTCCTGTTTGGACTCTGGATTGGAGGACGATCATGAACCGATTTAGACTGGTCTGTTTGTGTCAGTTCAGTTTTTTTTTTTTTTTTCCAGTTTGACCATCAGAATCAAATGACACGTGTGTTTGTCCAATTAGGTGAGGGACGGGCTGATGTCACCTGTTCTTTTCTGTCCTCAGCATTACCTGACGTGTTTCAGCGGCACAGTGGCGGTGCCATTTCTTCTGGCCGAGGCCATGTGTGTTGGTCGAGACCAGAACACCATCAGTCAGCTGATTGGAACCATTTTCACCACCGTGGGAATCACAACCCTGATCCAGACCACCGTGGGTGTCAGGTGAGAGTGACAGAGACAGGTGAGAGTGACAGAGACAGGTGAGAGTGATGGAGACAGGTGAGACTGACAGAGACAGGTGAGACTGAAGGAGAAAGGTGAGAGTGACAAAGTCAGGTGAGACTGACGGGGACAGGTGAGACTGACAGAGACAGGTGAGTGTGAAGGAGAAGTCGGAGACCAAGA
>NC_065508.1:244533-245168 GCF_006386435.1 Epinephelus moara | reverse complement strand
GACAGGTGAGACTGACAGAGACAGGTGAGACTGAAGGAGAAAGGTGAGAGTGACAAAGTCAGGTGAGACTGACGGGGACAGGTGAGACTGACAGAGACAGGTGAGAGAGTGACAAAGTCAGGTGAGACTGACGGGGACAGGTGAGACTGACAGAGACAGGTGAGTGTGATGGAGACAGGTGAGACCGACAGAGACAGGTGAGAGTGATGGAGACAGGTGAGACTGACGGAGTCGGGTGAGAGTGACAGAGNAAAGTCAGGTGAGACTGACGGGGACAGGTGAGACTGACAGAGACAGGTGAGACTGAAGGAGAAAGGTGAGAGTGACAAAGTCAGGTGAGACTGACGGGGACAGGTGAGACTGACAGAGACAGGTGAGTGTGATGGAGACAGGTGAGACCGACAGAGACAGGTGAGAGTGATGGAGACAGGTGAGACTGACGGAGTCGGGTGAGAGTGACAGAGACAGGTGAGAGTGATGGAGAGAGGTGAGACTGACGGAGTCGGGTCAGANCGGGTGAGAGGACAGAGACAGGTGAGAGTGATGGAGAGAGGTGAGACTGACGGAGTCGGGTCAGAGTGACAGAGACAGGTGAGACTGATGGGGAGAGGTGAGAGTGACAGAGACAGGTGAGA
>NC_065508.1:234599-242699 GCF_006386435.1 Epinephelus moara | reverse complement strand
GTGAGAGTGACAGAGACAGGTGAGACTGACGGAGACAGGTGAGACTGATGGAGTCGGGTCAGAGTGACAGAGACAGGTGAGACTGATGGAGAGAGGTGAGAGTGACAGAGACAGGTGAGACTGATGGAGAGAGGTGAGAGTGATGGAGACAGGTGAGACTGACGGAGTCGTGTGAGAGTGATTGAGTCGGGTCAGAGTGACAGAGACAGGTGAGACTGATGGAGAGAGGTGAGACTGACGGAGTCGGGTCAGAGTGACAGAGACAGGTGAGACTGATGGAGAGAGGTGAGATCGACAGACAGGTGAGACTGACGGAGACAGATGAGACCGACAGAGACAGGTGAGACTGATAGAGACAGGTGAGAGTGACAGAGACAGGTGAGAGTGACGGAGACAGGTGAGACTGACTGAGTCGGGTGAGACTGATGGAGACAGGTGAGACTGACGGAGTCGGGTGAGAGTGACAGAGACAGGTGAGAGTGACAGAGACAGGTGAGAGTGATGGAGACAGGTGAGAGTGATGGAGACGTGAGAGACTGACTGAGTCAGGTGAGACTGACAGAGACAGGTGAGAGTGATGGAGACAGGTGAGACTGACAGAGTCGGGTCAGAGTGACAGAGACAGGTGAGAGTGATGGAGAGAGGTGAGAGTGACAGAGACAGGTGACACTGACGGACTTGGGTGAGAGTGACAGAGACAGGTGAGACTGATGGAGAGAGGTGAGAGTGATGGAGACAGGTGACACTGACGGAGTCGGGTGAGAGTGACAGAGACAGGTGAGAGTGACGGAGACAGGTGAGAGTGATGGAGACAGGTTAGAGTGATGGAGACAGGTGAGAGTGACGGAGACAGGTGAGAATGACGGAGTCGGTTGAGAGTGACAAAGACAGGTGAGAGTGATGGAGACAGGTGAGACTGACGGAGTCGGGTGAGAGTGACAGAGACAGGTGAGAGTGACAGAGACGGGTGAGACTGACAGACATAGGTGAGACTGACACACATAGGTGAGACTGACGGAGACAGGTGAGAGTGACAGAGACAGGTGAGACTGATGTGTGTCTCTGTGTTTGTAGACTTCCTCTCTTTCAGGCCAGTGCATTTGCATTCCTGATTCCCGCTCAGGCGATTCTGAGTCTGGACCGATGGACGTGTCCCACAGAGGGTGAGACAGTCTCTGTCCGCCCACAGGATCATTTCAATACATCAATCAATACATAGATTAATGCTTTGATCAAACCGCAGCATGATAATATCAATAACAATCATTTAGGTAATTTGTTGTTTGTTTTTTGTTTCCTGTGCAGAGCAGATTTATGGGAACTGGAGTCTTCCTCTGAACACGTCACATGTCTGGCAGCCACGGATCAGAGAGGTATTATTAATTATTAATGATACAGAGGATCTGATTGGCCCAGGTGACACCTGGGGCAGCAGACAGGTGCGCTCTTCTCCCTCTGTGGGAGGAGCTTCTGGATGTTTACCGCTATTAAGAATGATGTGATCAGCAATCAATCAATCAATCAATCAATCAATTTTATTTATAAAGCCCAATATCACAAATCACAATTTACCTCACAGGGCTTTACAGCATACGACATCCCTCTGTCCTTATGACCCTCACAGCTGATAATCATCATTAACCCTCAGCAGACTGAGGAGGTTTCAGTTACTGTGATCAGTTTAAAACTCTGTAATGTTGTTGGAGAGTTTTAAACACACGTGTCAGTATTGTCAGAGTCATGTGACTTTTAGGGAGAATATATTTCTGGATCATATTTAAGAGTAAGTGGAGTAATGGAGTAAAGACAACAGCTGTTCTAAATGATCATTAACAGTATGAACAAACAATGTCATCATAAAAGTAGGTTATTAGATTATTCACCTCACCATGTGATGTCACCAGCCCCTGACAGGTAACTAGTGCAGCCAGAACTTCAAACAGACAAATAGAATGGGTAACTAGTGCAGCCAGAACTTCAAACAGACAAATAGAATGGGGACGTATTAGTCCAGGGGCTAAAGGGATAGTTTTCACAACTTGGTAGGCCCCTATCACCCACGGGGACCAAACAATTCTGGCATTTTTATCTCTCTACAGGTCTCTAGGTTATATTTTGGTATGATAGCCCTGCCTATCTAGTAGCTTAATTATAGTTATCACTCTGTAAACAAACTTACACCCGTGTAGGCAAAATACTACAAATAGGGTGAAAAATTAACTAATAGATATCCCCATGAAACTTGCCCAGTTGATCACTCATAGATATCCCCATGAAACTTGCCCAGTTGATCACTCATATTAAGACAAGTATTTTTTGTATTACACATTTTCTGAAATATTTTATTTAAATATGCACCAGTTTTGTTAATGAAGACAATCACAAGGAGGGGAAATTCATTACGCAGTTACTGTGCTAACACTCAGTGTTACTGTCGCCTACAGTAGGCCTACTAGCACTCAGAGCTGCCCAGTTGCTATTTGACCCATAACTAGGAGGCAAAGGGAGTGTTACCGCTTGCCTAAGGCAGACTCCCAGGCTAGCAGAGGGAAGGAGGTGCCTTATTTCTCCATTGTAGGCTGTCCTAAAATAGGGGGGCCCACCTGCTGCCCTCATCCTAACTAACACTCAGAGCTACTATAATGAAATTGAATGTCAGCGGAGAGCATGGAGAGACAGCAATGACAGCCTTCGAATCAGGTGAGAAGAGACAGGAGCTGTGGCTGGTGAGTCCTTAAAACAGAGGGAGAGATGGCATAAGGCACAGAGATAATGTCAACTAGAGCCGTTATATAGTATAGCATTTACTCTGTCACATCATTCATAGTCCACATCACTATCATTCAGCTCTGGAAAACATTCCACCATTTGCCTGGTTGCTGCAGGTTTGTAGTTTACACATGTCTGTGCAATGCAGACCACTTTGCAGGCATGGGCATTCTTAAAGTTTACATGTTCGTGAGCAGGAGCATGATAGTAGGGCCAATACAGCCACTGGTGCAGGCGTACCTCGCATCCACTCAATGGCCAGATCCCCATCATGGATCTTCCATCCATGATCCTTTGGATTTGGTACACTTGGATTGCACTCCAGACTCCTCCGCTAGATAGCAGCCTGATAGTTTGCTCGTAAGGCATGCATGTAGAGGCAATCTTCACAAGGTGGAAGCTGAGTGGAGTCTATTTCTCCACGCCTTGCACAAAATAGCTGGTAGCGAAGTGTGTTAACTTCAGCTGTGCTTGTGGAAGGCAGGTACATCTGACATGTGACCCCCTGGAGCTTTCCAAATAGGTCATCTGAGACCTCCAAATAGGTCATCTGAGACCTCCCAGGAGCTTCCCAACTCTCTGAATGTGTCTTGGCAGGTCTTGGTAGTCTTCAGTTTTTTAAATATGGCTGACTTTCCACGGCCATTGAAAGCGCTAACTGTATCACAGCCTGTAAATGAGTGCATTCCAATCAGAGCATCACAGGCACTATCTCCTAGTGCATGACTCAGCTTGTTGACGTCAGTGAACCTTGTACGATTTTTAGTGCCACATTTCTGGTACATGGGACAAGGAATTTTGTTACTGATCCCAATGCATATAACCATCACATCTGTGTCATCTGCTGTGACTATTATGCCCTTGCAGTCTGATTCAGCGACATGTAGAGCATGGAGTAGAAGGCGGGTATCAGCTTCTTCCTGGGTACTTGATAGCTCCGGAACCTCCTCCCATCGCTGCCTTGTGAGCTTGAAACAGGCATCCTCACAGGTGACATACAGCACTTTCTCATTGATCTTATCAAGTTGACCCTTCCAATCTTCCAACAAGAACCTGATGAGGTGTGTTTTGTTTGTAGAGCTACACAAAAGCTTCCTCCACTGATGTATCTTGTGGCCAGGCGCAATGCTCCTAAGCTGAATACCTGGATCTGTGCCTCTCTTTGCTCTCTCCAAATCTTTGATGGACATCTTTCTGTAAACATCAAAGATAACATCAGTGCGCTGGCACTGATCAGCTTCATGTATGTCTTGAACCAATATTGATTCTGCCATTTGGGAGAACATTGTATCATTCCCCTTCATCTTTTGAATTAAGCTCATTCCATCTATCAGAGTGGCTGAAGGCTGAGGGATGGTTTCTGCTGGGGAGACATGCTTCTCCAAGTCCCAGGCAAGAGCTGCCTTGTTGGTCTTACGAAGTGACCCATCACTTTTGGCTAGGGCCCAAGGCAAAGGTCCAAGGGGGTGGGCTAAAAGTTCACCCATGTGCAGCTGTCTGCTTTCTGCAACAAGAATCATCTCCCCAAACAGCTTCCTATCAGCGTTGAGGATAACTTCTTTTCTCTTGCAAAGGGTATGTGATTTTTAACTAAGGTCTGTGAATGTTTTCAGCTTCTTCTTTGGAATTCTGTCATGAAACTTTGTGTCTGGGCTGTCTGTTTCCATCCTCTTTTGCTTGAAATCTTCATAAGCATCTTCACCTATTTTACGGGCTCCAGTGAGGTCATTAGCAACATCTGGAGGTGCAGCCATACCAGTGGACAAACTGACAAGCTCTTCATAGTCAGGACTGAAAGGGTTAACCCAGCTGGACTCCATCAGTTGGACAAGTGACTGGACATCGGCTTCATCCTTCCGTATTCTAGGTAATTGTATATCTGGATGAGTGAAGTTGGAGTCATTCTCACCAGTCATGTCCCTAAGCTGCCTCAGGTATCTGCTCCTGTACTCAGATGTGAGGTAGTATTTTGTCACAGCGCCCTCCTTCAGACTGAAGCCCTTTGTTCCACCAGGAGTTTGTGTATCCCTATTGACAGTCTCTTCTATTGTTTGATCAACAGGTATACGCCCAAATGGGTTGTGGCTGCCAATTTGAACTGCAAATCTCCCTTCAATAAATTGGGTGTGTACCTCTGGATGTTCTACTGGCAGCTGGGTCATAAGTGGGGTTTCCATCCACCTATTTTTATTCACATTTTCAAAAATTGCGAAAAAAAAAATTGGATGGAAATGCCAGAAATTTGAAAAAAGGCCAAAAATTCGCAAAAAAGTTTTTACGCTTGGGGGGGGGGGGGGGGGGGGGGGATTTGTCAACGTATCGATAAAAGGAAAATGGGACTTTTTGCTATGGAAACAGGTTTTGCGAATAAACGATGACGGCACACAGATCCTCAAATGTAGCCCTTGACATACGGAAATGTTTCAGCCAGAGTTCGTAAGTGAAATGCTGCTGGACAGCTACTTCCCAAAAGTCCTTCACATGCCTATATTCCCATACACATGGGGAATGTAGGCATTCCTGTTCTTAGCTGACTCTTAGCTGGTCTCCTTCCAGCTATTTCTGACAGTACTCTTAACATTAAACTTCTTTGTCGTCTCTTCTTCATCCTGTCCATGGTCAGTTGTTGAGTGTCAATTGAGTGTGTTGTTGTTTACAGTGGGCATAAGACGCTCTCTTATGACGTCATCTGATGGCGCACTCTTCTTCTACGGGGGTGTTTTTATTTTGTTCATTTTTCACAAGAAGCGCCACCTACTGCTCTTCCTGATGACTCCCAGTAATTGCAAAACAATAATGAATGGAAACAGGCATACATTCGCATTTTCTTTTGTGCATTTTCACAAAATGCGATCAAAAATTTTGATACATTTGGATAGAAACCCCACTATAGATGCATAGTAGAATGGCAGAAACCGGGCATAGTTAACCTTGTCATAGGCAAAACACCTTGGTATCATTTGTCTGATGGCAGCGAGGTGAAACATCCAATTGCCTTCTCTAGAGGCTCTAATTAGGGCCAGCATAATTTCCACTAGATCCAGGTAGCTCATCCAGAATGCAGAGAGACTTGTGGCATTTCTGAGGAACTCCTGATATGCCAGGAACAGTTCATGGATACGTGTGCAAGACTCTGTCTACCGCACTTTTTGAAATGAACTTTTGAAGCTCTCAGTACACCTCTGGGCTTCCTCTAGGTAGTGGAGCTCTCCTGCCTGATTTTGATTTATCCATGTAAGGAAGCCTCTCCATACTTGATGTAGCAGGGATTCATACACTAGCTTGTGCAATCAAACAGCTCTGTTGTATTTCCGACCCTGCATGACCCCAACAACAGAGCCTTCCATGAGAATGCCTGCCTCCACACAAAGGTCACCGAGTCCTGCATCCTGGAATCTCTTACATATTGTGTGGAAGGTCCCCATCCAGATAATTATGGCCTTGAACTTATCCTGCTTCCAAACTATTTCTGCAGCCTTGGCAAACAGAGCCTGATCGAAGACACACACTATCTCTTTAAGATGTAGAGACTGCATGATGGAAAGTGTTTTTTCCAAAACCTCATTCACCGTGGACATGTCAGTTGCAGGTGCATTGATGATGGGTAGGTATGTGACTATGTCCTGAACCACTGTGATGTCATTGCGGATCTGGATGTTAAATCCTGTCCAGCTACTGATGGTCTGATTATCAGCAGCTGTGATTCGAGTAAGGAGCCAGATAAGATTTTTATACTTTGCCTCCTGGGTCACATGTGTGGTATCAGTGTCTGTAGTCTCAATTTTTGATGGTCCAACTCTCTGTCCGACATTATAAGTTGGCAGTGGGGTAGGGGAGATTTGATGGCAAAAGGCAGGAGAACATGCTTTGGTGGTTTTGTCATGCCAGTTGAGACAGCAAATATCGGATCACTGCCAAATGGGCTCGGCAGATCACAACTGTGTGCATCTTCTTTCCACTATTCCACTTCAAGAGGGAGAAAGTCCGGAGGTGAAAGTCTGGACAAATGATGCTGTATGTGCTCTGCAGAGATGCTTTGACTATACAGACTGGGGAATGTTCGAGGAATCGTGAAGACTTGGATGAGTTAACAGACGTTGTTTGTTCATACTCAGCTTTTTGCAGAGACATGCTCATACCCAAGAAGAAGGTCAAAATATACCCCAATAATAAGCCATGGGTCAATAAATCTGTGAAATCCTTTATAATGAAAAAGAAATTAGCATTTCAACAAGGAGGAGCATCAGAGCTATACACAACCACTAAAGAGCTTAAGGTAGAGATCTCAAAGGCAAAACAGAGCTATAAGGCCACACTAGAGAACAAAATGGCTTCTAACCGGCTCGGCTCAGCCTGGTCCAGTATGAAAACTATTGCTGGTCTTCAGAACACAGGAGATAGCACTAGGGTCACTTTAAATGGCTTCAGCTCAGATACTGTTTTTGCTAATGCTCTTAACGGCTTTTACAATCATTTTAACATGTTTGATTTTAGCAAAGAAATACAGGAATTAAGACTGGAATTGTGTGACAACCAGCATTTCTCTGTGAGACACGAGGATGTTGAGACTAACAAAAGTCATGGTCCAGATAATATCTGTCGCCGGCTACTTAAAACCTGTGCAAAAGAATTAAGTACGGTTTTCCACAATATTTTTAACAAATCCTTAGATGTGCAGCATGTCCCCAAGATCTGGAAGGATGCTGTCGTTGTACCGGTCCCTAAATCCAGCTGCCCCACAACACTGAATGATTTTAGACCGGTGGCCTTCACCTCAATCATTATGAAAATATTTGAAAAACTGGTACGTTTGGAAATCTTGAAAAGTTCAGAGTGTGCAAGTGATCAATTACAGTTCGCCTACAGGCCCAAAAGAGTAGTTGAGGATGCCACACTAATCATTCTTAACTTGCTTTTTAAACATATGGAAGGGAGGGGGTGTCACGCTCGGCTTTTATTCATTGATTTTTCGTCTGCTTTTAACACGAGTCAACCAGACATTTTTATTTTAATCCAGAAGCTTTTAGAACATTTTAACTTGAGTCGAAATCTTGTGGGCTGGATCTTAGACTTTTTACAAACATAGGGTGACCATATTTTGATTTCCAAAAAAGAGGACATTCGGCCGGCCACGACAAAGCCTACTTAAGTGATACTCGCAGTTTACTCAAAGATGCCTTATAATTTTTATATATATAAAATTTATATGTATGGATAGAAAATTCAGTTATATTACAAAATAATATCTCTCAAAGACAGAAATTCAGATAGGCCCCAATAGGGGACACATACACACACTAGAGTGTGGCGATCCGAGCCCGATGGTACCCG
>NC_065508.1:227766-233457 GCF_006386435.1 Epinephelus moara | reverse complement strand
GGCACTTAGCGTGCGTTTTTCCCACCCAAGAGGGCAGTTTATCATGTTTTAACTAGCCAAGAGGGCAGTTTAGTGTGTTTCGGCTCCCAGGAGGGCACTTTAGCATGTGTTTCGGCTCCCAGGAGGGCACTTTAACGAGCGTTTTGGCTCCCAGGAGGGCACTTTAGCGTGCGTTTTTCCCACCCAAGAGGGCAGTTTATCATGTTTTAACCAGCCAAGAGGGCACTTTAGCATGTGTTTCGGCTCCCAGGAGGGCACTTTAGCGAGCGTTTTGGCTCCCAGGAGGGCAATTTATCATGTTTTAACCAGCCAAGAGGGCAGTTTAGTGTGTTTTGGCTCCCAGGAGGGCACTTTAGCGAGCGTTTTGGCTCCCAAGAGGGCACTTTAGCGAGCATTTTTCCCACCCAAGAGGGCAGTTTATCATGTTTTAACCAGCCAGGAGGGCACTTTAGCGTGCGTTTCGGCTCCCAGGAGGGCACTTTAGCGAGCGTTTCGGCTCCCAGGAGGGCACTTTAGCGGGCGTTTCGGCTCCCAGGAGGGCACTTTAGCATGTGTTTCGGCTCCCAGGAGGGCACTTTAGCGTGCGTTTTGGCTCCCAGGAGGGAACTTTAGCGTGCGTTTTGTCTCCCAAGAGGGCAGTTTATCATGTTTTAACCAGCCAAGAGGGCAGTTTATCATGTTTTAACCAGCCAAGAGGGCAGTTTAGCGTGTGTTTTGGCTCCCAGGAGGGCACTTTAGCGAGCGTTTTTCCCACCCAAGAGGGCAGTTTATCATGTTTTAACTTGCCAAGAGGGCAGTTTAGTCTGTTTCGGCTCCCAGGAGGGCACTTTAGCGTGCGTTTCGGCTCCCAGGAGGCCACTTTAGCGAGCATTTTGGCTCCCAAGAGGGCACTTTAGCGAGCATTTTTCCCACCCAAGAGGGCAGTTTATCATGTTTTAACTAGCCAATAGAGCAGTTTAGTGTGTTTCGGCCCCCAGGAGGGCACTTTAGCATGTGTTTCGGCTCCCAGGAGGGCACTTTAATGAGCGTTTCGGCTCCCAGGAGGGCACTTTAGCGTGCGTTTCGGCTCCCAGGAGGGCACTCTAGCCAGCGTTTCGGTTCCCAGGAGGGCACTCTAGCCAGCGTTTCGGTTCCCAGGAGGGCACTTTAGCGAGCGTTTCGGCTCCCAGGAGGGCACTTTAGCGTGCGTTTCGGCTCCCAGGAGGGCACTTTAGCGTACGTTTTCGCTCCCAAGAGGACACTTTAGCGAGCGTTTTGGCACCCAGGAGGGTACTTTTGCGAGCGTTTCGGCTCCCAGGAGGGCACTTTAGCGTGCGTTTTGGCTCCCAGGAGGGCACTTTAGCGAGCGTTTCGGCTCCCAGGAGGGCACTTTAGCGAGCGTTTAGGTTCCCAGGAGGGCACTCTAGCCAGCGTTTCGGTTCCCAGGAGGGCACTTTAGCGTGCGTTTCGGCTCCCAGGAGGGCACTTTAGCGTGCGTTTCGGCTCCCAGGAGGGCACTTTAGCGAGCGTTAAGGTTCCCAGGAGGGCACTTTAGCGTGCGTTTTTCCCACCCAAGAGGGCAGTTTATTATGTTTTAACCAGTCAAGAGGGCAGTTTATCATGTTTTAACCAGCCAAGAGGGCAGTTTAGTGTGTTTTGGCTCCCAAGAGGGCACTTTAGCAAGCGTTTCGGCTCCCAGGAGGGCACTTTAGCGAGCGTTTTTCCCACCCAAGAGGGCAGTTTATTATGTTTTAACCAGTCAAGAGGGCAGTTTATCATGTTTTAACCAGCCAAGAGGGCAGTTTAGTGTGTTTTGGCTACCAGGAGGGCACTTTAGCAAGTGTTTTGGCTCCCAAGAGGGCACTTTAGCAAGCGTTTCGGCTCCCAGGAGGGCACTTTAGCGAGCGTTTTGGCTCCCAGGAGGGCACTTTAGCAAGTGTTTCGGCTCCCAGGAGGGCACTTTAGCAAGCGTTTCGGCTCCCAGGAGGGCACTTTAGCGAGCGTTTTGGCTCCTAGGAGGGCACTTTAGCATGCGTTTTTCAACAACTGGGCCCTTTGAGGGGGGGTTGACCAAACTGAATTTTAAAGACAATTGTAAAGCTATGAGCAGGAAGGGACATCAGCGTTTGTTCTGTTTGAGGAAGCTGTCACATTTCCACATTGATAAAACCCTCATGACACTTTTTTATCATGCTTTTATTGAGTCGGTTTCATCTTTTTGTCTTGTGTCATGGTTCGGAAACCTGCCCCTGAAAGAAAGGAACTCACTGAACCTCATTATAAAATAGTCAGGTCGGTTGATCGGGGAGCCACAGCTGTGCCTGGAATCACTGTACACCAGACAGTTACAGCGGATAGCCAGCTCCATTTCAAGTGATGATTCCCATCCCCTTTCATGTTAGTTCCAGCCTCTGCCATCTGGACGGAGATTCAAAGTCCCAAGGTTTAAGACCACACGTCATAGGAACAGCTTTGTTCCTGCTGCTGTCTCCATTTTAAACAGGTCTTAGTGCACTTTTAAGATCTTCCTTACCCTTATTTATTTCTATTTATTGGAAATTGGACCTGACTTGAACTTATTTATTTATCATACATGTCCCTTGAACCATGCTCATAACAGGTTTTTATATTGGCATTTTAGTGGTCTTTATCTTATCTCACTTTTTAATCCTGATCAGTTAGCCTTGTGAGCACCTATTCCTGAAGACAATGCTGACTGGTAAAAAGAAATGTGTCAATCCGTCACCAAGAGTCCAACGCCTAGTAACATCATTTCAAGGTTCAAGGTTCAAGGTAACTATTAATACCCGAAGGTAGATTTGGTTGCAGTTCCGGGAGAGGGCATCTCAACATACAGACAATTACATACATACAGTACATACTTCAGTGACAGCACAGTTAAACACCACAAAAACACAAATGTGACTCCCCAATTTTAGCTACTGTTACAGGTAGAGCAATAGGCATAATAGGGTTGTATTTCCAATCACTTCATGAGCAGAAGAGAAAATATAGTGTAGCTACTTATATTTCAATCTGGAAATGATGTTGAATTGTTGTGACGTTGCTGCTGCAGTTTTTAAGCAGCTATAACCAAGTGAACCAACTGTAACCAACTGAAAACTTGTCAAACTGTCAAAATCTATAAACATTCTGTGCATGAGCCACTTTCTAACATTCTGACATGTGAAAAACAAATCAGACATGATACCAGTTTGACATGATAAAACAAGTTTATTGATATATATGACACTAAAGTATTGAAATAATAACTTTCTATTACTGCATGAATGCTATTCCCATATATTTTTAATATTATAGTGTTTGGATTGGGCCACGTGACCCTATCACTGTAATAGCCTACTGAGACTCAAAACCTATGCTAAAAAATCATGCATCATGTATGACTATTCACCTCACTTCAGCATAATACATAAATATAAATATGTAAGGATTCTGTGTAACGCTAATAGGTCTGTTGTGTGCTGGCTTCACTATACCTGTTAAGTGCTGGTGGCATCAGAGGGTGAAGTGAATAGTCTAATAACCCACTATTATGAAAAGATGACATTATTTGGTACTTACAAATGACATTTTATAGAGATTAGCATCTTAAATAGAGTTCCCTATTCAAATGTAGTATTTTGCCTACACGGGTGTAAGTTTGTTTACAGAGTGATAACTATAATTAAGCTACTACATAGGCAAGGCTATCATACCAAAATATAAACTAGAGACCTGTAGAGAGATAAAAATGCCAAAATTGTTTGGTCCCCGTGGGTGATAGGGGCCTACCAAGTTGTGAAAACTATCCCTTTAGCCCCTGGACTAATAGAGCCCCATTCTATTTGTCTGTTTGAAATTCTGGCTGCACTAGTTACCTGTCAGGGGCTGGTGACAACACATGGTGAGGTGAATAATCTAATAACCTACTTTTATGATAAGATGACATTCTTTGGCACATATAAATGCAATTTTGGGGTGATTGGCTTATTTACATTAATAATGGCAAACACATATATACATGCCTTCTGGATTTTTTATTCCTTATTCCATGTCCGCCTGTAATTCATGTGTGTTTAGGTGTATATATTTTTTAAAAGGAGCAAGGTACTGATGAAATCTTTGCTGCATCGTGTGCAGCAACTGTCTGTGAACATTCAGTCCAAGTTTCATTACATTCTGATCATTATTTCCTGAGATTCATGTGATAAGGCAGACACTGTGCCTTTTGGAGAAGCCTCAATTTTGACTATTTTCAATTTCAGAGGGGACCCAAAGTCTATCATACCAAAATGTAAACTGGAGACACTCCATCTAAATCATGTTATTTAATAAACCTCATCATGTGGCAGTGGACACATTGGAAAGTGTAAATAATGAGGTTTCTGTCTGATAAACTCAGGTGGAGACATTAATCCTAATAAATGACATATTAATCTAAATCCTGCCAAGCTCTGCTGCCGCAGGTTTCATTGAAGAGGCCTCGCCCTCACTTCCTGCAAATCCTGTGCAAAGCATTGTGGGGATTTTATACCCGCGGAGGATCCACACATGCATCCTTCAAATTTCTCTGAAAGACTCAGTCCTTCATGACACTCAGAAGGATCCTTGACATTGGAACAGTCCTTCAGCGGGTCGATGACGTAGCGTCCTTGACTTTGAGAAACACCCAGAGACAGCACTGTGAGGACCATCTGAACTCACCTGACCCCAGGGAACACCTGTCCACCTAGCAGACGTCACTGAGGGACAGATAATGCTCCACAGAGACACCAAGTGTGGACCAGGTCTGAACTGTTAGATTTAATAGGTGTTCTTATCTACATATATTTTGTCCCCTTGATGTAGGATTTATAGAACATGATATTATGCTGACATGATGAATTTTCTTTGTCACTTACACATTTAGCCTGCGGGCAATATTCCGTCACGCCACCTCCCTTGCTTTATTAATTGCTGCAGTATTGTCTTTGTTCCTAATCATGTCCTCATAGTCCTCATACACTTCCATAAGGAGCGTTTGCTCCACCACAGAAAAAACCTCCGCTCGCTCCTTTCCTTTGCTTTTTGACACTCTGCAACATGTTCGGCACTCGACTAGTTTGGGCTTTTTATTTTCCCTGGGCGCGTGCATGAGTTGAGGCTTAACAGGTGAGGCTTGAATTAGCGTCAGTTGGAGCCAGCTGATTTCACTTGATGTAACGGGTTGGAGCTAGATTGGGAGGTGGCGTTTAGTCAGACTACAAGATGACACCTTAGTCTGGACATTCTTAGCTACGCTGATGGAATACCCCCCTGGAGGCTGACTGTTTGTTTGATTGTTTAGATCCAGGGCGCCATCATGGTGTCCAGTGTGGTGGAGCTGGTCATCGGTCTCTGTGGGTTACCAGGTCTGCTGCTGGACTACATCGGCCCCCTCACCATCACTCCCACTGTCTCACTGATCGGACTGTCTGTCTTCACCACAGCTGGGGACAGAGCCGGGTCCCACTGGGGCCTTTCCGCACTGTGAGACACCTGTCTGTCCTGTGTGTGTCTATCTGTCTGTCGTCCTGTCTGTCCTCTTGTCTGTCCTCCTGTCTGTGTCCTCCTGTCTGTCCTCCTGTCTGTGTTCTCCTGTCTGTGTACCCCTGTCTGTGTCCTCCTGTCTGTGTCCTCCTGTCTGTCCTCCTGTCTGTGTTCTCCTGTCTGTGTACCCCTGTCTGTGTC
>NC_065508.1:210476-226061 GCF_006386435.1 Epinephelus moara | reverse complement strand
TAATGTTTGAAGATTTCTTTATAGCATAGAAAGCCCTTCTTCCCCTCTCTCTGAGATCATCAACAGCCAGGTTAAAGTTTCCCGTGGACGTGATGTGTAGTCCTAAGTATGTGTAGTCGTGTGTGTGCTCCACCTCTGTCTGTCTCTCTCTCTCTCTGTGTGTCTGTGTCTGTGTCTGTCTCTCTCTCTCTCTGTCTCTCTCTCTCTCTGTCAATTCAATTCAATTTAATTCAATTCAAATGGCTTTATTGGCATGAGGTAACACTGTACATATTGCCAAAGCAAACGTTTGGAATTCAAAATAATAATAATAACAATAAAGGAAAACAATATTTACAATAAATTAATTATTATCTATACTGCTGGTGATACTGTAACTATGATTGACTCAATCACAATCACAGCCACAATCAATCAATCTCAGTCAATAAGTAATTAATTACAATCAATCAATCAATCAATCAGTTTGTGTCAACTAAAAAAAATGTCATTAAAACTGTAGTAAAGTAATAGGCTACAGTTAAAACAAGTAGTCTGTTGTCAATTTAACAGTAATAACAAAGAAGAAGAAAACAACAAACAACAAACGTGTGTGTCAGCTGACATGTGTGTCACTCTCTGTCTCTCAGTCTATGGCAGGCAGAAACATAGACTGCTGTTAATTTCCTACTCTTTGATTCTTCCCCTAGTAGGATAGGCAGTTTGTCCTCATATGATAGTTTAAAAAAACCTTTTGTTATGGATTCAAATTTTGGGAAATATGTTTCTCTAATATGTTTATATTTTTCACATTTGGTGAGAGAGTGTAACTCTGTCTCAGGGTCACTAAGGCTGCAGTGACAGCACAGCCTCCAGGTTTTCCTGTGCCTCCCTGTTTCAGTAGCAAGGCTGTGTTCACTCAGTCTGTACTTTGTCAGGGTTCCTTTTAGTGGCTGATCAGTCACCATGCTCAAATAATCTGTCGTGGTGCAGTGTCGATTTAGAGCCACATAGCACTGCATCTTGCTCTGTGTTTTTGTTTGTGTTTGCCAATAGGTGATGTAGTCTTGTTTTAACTGTTTTGTAGTTTGGTTGGGTCTGATCGGTGAGGTGTTCTGTTCCTGGGCTGTGTTAGTAGGGCAGGTTTGTGATCTCAGCCTCAGGACCAGTTGGGTAAGGGGGTTCCTTCTGCTCATGTCTTGGCATTGCAGGGCTTGGTACGAGAGGGGGTCCCTTAGTTTTAGATGTGTCCAAAAGTTAATTGCTCTTTTTTGTATTTTTATTATTAGTGGGTATTTGCCTAATTCTGCTCTGCATGCATTGTTTGTCGCCTTCCTCTGGACATGTAGAAGAATTTTACACAACTCTGCATGCAGGGTCTCAATGGGGTGTTTATCCCACTGAGTAAAGTCATGTTTTGTAAGTGGACCCCACACCTCACTGCCATAGAGTGCGATTGGTTCAATAACACATTCGACTAATTTTATCCAAATTCGTATTGGTATTTCAGTTTGTATATTTTTCTTTATGGCATAGAAAGCCCGGCGTGCTTTCTCTCTCAGCTCATGAACTGCATCATTAAAATGTCCAGTTGAACTTAGTTGTATTCCTAGATAGGTGTAGTGTGTGCAGTATTCTACCTGTTGTGTACCAATTGAGAACTTAGTAGAATGTCCTGAGATCTGGATCTTTTTTGGAATATCACTATTTAGGTCTTTTTGGGGTTTACTGTCAGGGCCCAGGTCTGACAGTAATGCTCTAGCAGATCCAGGCTCTGTTGTAGACCCTGTGCTGTCGGGGACAGCAGAACCAGGTCATCTGCAAAGAGTAGGCATTTCACCTCCTGATTGTGGATCCTTACACCAGGTACAGAGGACTTTTCTAGGGTAGTTGCTAATTCATTTATATAGATATTGAAGAGTCCAGGGCTGAGATTGCAACCCTAACGGACGCCTCGTCCTTGGGTAAAGTATTCTGTCCTCATTTTACCAATTTTTACGCTGCACATATTGCCAGAATACATTGATTTAACAATATCACATGTTTTACCCCCTATACCACTCTCAAGGATTTTGTAGAATAACCCAACATGCCAAATAGAATCAAAAGCTTTTTGGAAGTCAATAAAACTGGCATACATTTTGGTTTTATTTTGGTTTATATGTTTATCAATTAGGGTATGTAGGGTGTAAATATGATTGGTTGTGCGTTGTTTTGGTATGAATCCAATTTGGCTTTTGCTCAAGACATTGTCCTTGGTAAGGAAGTTCATAAGTCTGGTGTTCATAATATTACAGAAAACCTTCCCCAGATTACTGTTCACACAGATGCCTCGATAATTATTAGGGTCAAATTGTCTCTGTTTTTATAGATTGGGGTTATAAATCCGAGATTTCAGATCTCAGGAAAAAAACCTACACTCAGAACCAAATTGAATAGTTTGAATATGGCCAATTGGAATTTTTTGTCCATGTTTTTAGCATCTCATCCAGGGTGCCATCAGGCCCACAAGCTTTTTTAGATTTGAGGGTCTGCAGTTTCTTTAGGAGTTCCTGCTCAGTCATTGGTGAGTCTAATGGATTCTGATTATTTTTTATAGCTAGTTCTAATTTAATCATCTTCTCGTGAATTTGAGATTGTTCTGTGTTTGCATTAATGTAAACAGTGTGATACAGTGTTTTAAAATGAGTGGTCCATATATCACTGTTTTGTATGGCCAATTCTTGGTGTTGAGGTTTGTTTAGGTTTTTCCAACGTTGCCAGAAGTTGTTTGTGTTGATTGCCTCTTCAATTATTGTCAGTTGCTGTTTGTTATATTGTTGATTTTTGAGTCTGAGTGTACGTTTGTAGAGATTTAGGGTCTCACAGTAAAGAATGCGTAGATCAGCATTGTGGGGGTCTCTGTGGTTTTGGTTTGATAGCATTCTAAGGTTTTTTCTAATCATTTTACAATCTGTATCAAACCAGTTTTTATTTGTTTTTTTGTTTTTTAATTTTATTTTTATTGAATTTTCAACTTAACACACAAATAGTCAACAAATATTAACCAAAAGACATACAGAACAGAAAATTCCCACCCCAAACTAACAACAACAGGCGCTGCAGAGAAACAATCAAACTAAAAGAGAAGAAAACGAAAATGTTTATACCAAATTTACATTAGTATGACAGGGAGCAAGTAAACAAGCAAGGGTACAAATACATATAGCGGCCAGACATCGCCTTCTAGAGATGAGCCATTTAAAGTCTCTGTAAAAAGGAGTGCACAGGCTTCCAAATCTCCAGAATTTGGCCGATTTGTGATTGAGGTCATGAGTCAATTTTTCCAGGGGGAGAAGGGCTGATATTTGTGATATCCACATGTCAGTCGGGGGGACCTGGGGGGTTGACCGTCGTAGCAGAATACACTTCTTGGCCAAGAATAGAAGGATAGTTAGCAGAGATTCAGTATCTGTGTCAAAAAGATTGTCCGGAATATGACTTAACAAACAAAATGGAGCAGTCAATGAGAAATGTTTATCAGTAACCTCCTGAATCACTGAATGGATCCCATTCCAGAATGGCTGGATGCGGTCACATGACCAAAGTAAATGAATAAGTGTACCTTTATGCTTTTTACATTTGAAACACAGGTTTGAAATGTTCGGGAACATTCTCTGGAGGCGAATAGGTGTAAAATAGATCCTGTGAAAAAGTTTGAAATTTTGTTCATGTATAGAGATTGAAATACATTTTGGAAAAATCCCATTACAGATCTTAGACCAGTCTGCGAGGCTAAATATCACCTCCAGATCGTGCTCCCACAACGGCTTCAAGGGGTCATAGGCTGAAGAGTCAGAATATTGCAAAACAATATAAATTTCAGAGATCAGTCCTTTGGGTGATTTGGCTGAGACCACCGTGTTTTCCACTTCTGACAGTTCCATACGGATCATGTTTTTCTTTAATAAAGACTGTATAAAATGGCGAAATTGGAAGTACTTAAAAAGATCTTTGCGGGGAATGTCAGACTCAGCCCTGATTTGCTCAAACGGTTTCAAAGAATCAGAGATCAATAGGGCTGCAAAATCTGGTAAGCCCTTAGCAACCCAATCCATCAGACCGATGCTCCTTATCTGAAGTGGTAAATCAGGATTCAGTGCCAAGGGGGACTGAGTTGAAATTAAAGGTGGAATATTTAGGTATTTCTTCACATCCTCCAGACTAGTAACGTATTGAATACGATCATATTATTTTTAAGGGAATTTATCTGATCTATATTGTTGATGAAGGGGAGAGAATTTAGTCTTCTAGGGTGGCATGATAGGGTCTCAAGACCGATCCATAGAGAGTCTTTCCTATTCATGGACCAGTTTGTCATCATTTTAAGTTGGGCTGACCAATAGGAGAATTGTAGATTGGGCAAATATAAGCCTCCCAGTTCCTTTGGCTTAGTGAGTTTAGAAAATCTAACTCTTTGATATTTATTATTCCAGATATAATGGGAAATGCAAGAGTTGAGTGACTTAAAAAATACTGGGGTCAAATAGCATGGAAGATTTTGAAATAAATAGCTTAAGCGGGGAAGAATATTCATTTTTATAGTGTTGATTCTCCCAAGGAAAGAGGTCGGTAAAGAGGACCACTTTTTCAGATCTGCCTTAATTTAATAAGGAATAATTGGTCTCAAATAAATTATTTAAATCAGGAGTAATAAAAACACCTAGATATCTGAAACCCCTCTTCGACAGCTGGAAAGGAGTCTGTATGGTCTTATTCTGGGGGATGTTAAAGGGTGTGGCGACCGATTTCCCTAGATTAATTTTATAACCTGATAACATGCTAAACGTATTTATAGAGTCAAGGACTGCTGGAATTGATTTATCAGGATTCTTTAAGTACAAAAGAACATCGTCGGCAGATAGGGAAATGACATGGTTCCCTTCACCCACTGTGATGCCGTTTATATCGGGATGAGTTCTGATAGTCTCAGCCAAAGGTTCGATGAACAACGTAAACAATAAAGGCGACAGAGGGCACCCCTGCCTACAACCTCTGCGCACTGGGAAACCCTCGGACAGCAAGCCATTAGTGTTGACAG
The DNA here is from genome assembly GCF_006386435.1 of Epinephelus moara. Classification (NCBI taxonomy): domain Eukaryota; kingdom Metazoa; phylum Chordata; class Actinopteri; order Perciformes; family Serranidae; genus Epinephelus; species Epinephelus moara. The sequence goes on along the minus strand of NC_065508.1, from coordinate 221,002 downwards.
TGGCTATTGGGTCAGAATAAAGAATTTTAATTGCATTAATAAAATTGGAGCCTAGACTGAATTTTTCTAATACAGGAAATAAAAAAGACCATTCTACTCGGTCAAAGGCCTTTTCGGCGGGTCCATGTCATTGGTTCGACAGCCCATTGGTTCGACATCCCATTAGTCCGACTGCGCCGCGACCGGCTTGAGGCAGAGCAGGCTCACGGCTTATGTGTTTGTCACTTTCTTTTTCATTTTAACCCACACCATGATCTTTTCCTGACCCTAACCAAGTGGTTTTTGTGCCTAAACCTAACCAGACCTTAACCACAGGGCATCATGATGATTTCGGAACAGACTTCGGAACAATGAGTTTAATATGGTCGGAACAATGGGCTGTCGAACCAATGGGCTGTCGAACCAATGGGCTGTCGAACTAATGGACAGTTCCCTCGGCGTCGAGGGAGATTATCATTGCTGGGTCTTTATGAGTATTAAGATAGTGAGAAATATTAAGTGCACAACGGACATTATCTGTACCATACCTCGATTTCACAAATCCTGCCTGGTCTGGGTTTATGATTTTCGGAAGCACTTTTTCAAGTCTACGGGCCAGTAATTTTGCAACTATTTTGTAATCCACATTGAGAAGGCTGATAGGTCTGTACGATGAACAGTCCAAGGGTTTTTTGTCTTTTTTTTAAGAGCAAACTAATAGAGGCATATCTCCAAGAGGGAGGGGTATCACCTTTCAAAATATTATTAATAACGGACATAAATATTGGGTGAATCTCTGGCCAAAATTTCTTAAAAAATTCTAATGGAAATCCGTCTGGCCCCAGACAATTCCCATTCGGCATGGATTGAATTGCGGCCCAGGCTTCCTCTGTTGTGAATGTAGCATCTAATCTGGATCGATCTTCCTCCGCAATGATGGGTAGAGATAAATTATTTAAATATGAATCTATGTCGGTCTCAGATTTCTCTGAACTGTAGAGGGATTTGTAGAAGTCTCTGAATGTGTTAAATGATCAGCGGGTCACATGAGACTTGGCCACTTGGCATTCTTATTGTGTTAATTGAGCGATCATTCTGATTTTTTAATTGATAAGCAAGTAAGCGGCTAGATTTGTTTCCATATTCATAATACTTCTGCTTGGTGAAAAGTAGTAATTTCTGAATGTGGCGAGTATGGTCCATATTAAGTGCAGTCCTAGCAGACACTAATGCTTTTAAGTTTATGGTTGTAGGTGATTGTTTATGTATTTGTTCCAACCTATTAACTTCCTTTTCAAGATTTTTCCTGTTGCCCTCTAACACTTTTTTTTGGTGAGAAGTGTAGGAGATAAGGTGCCCGCGTAGAGTGGCCTTAGCTGCATCCCAGATCATAGCAGGGGACACTGGGGAGTTTTTATTCTCATGCCAGAATTGCGATAAATTGTCCCGGACAAAAGTGCAAAAGGGGTCGTTATTCAAAAATGAAGAATTAAATCTCCAAGTTGGAGATCTAGGAATATTAAATGTTGGGTTGATAAGCAAATTCACTGAGGCGTGGTCTGATAAAACAATAGAATCTATGTGACAAGCAAGGACTGACTGCAAAAATTGTTTGGGAATAAAAAAATAATCGAGTCTAGAGTAGGAATTGTGAGGATGCGAATAGAATGTATAGTCTCTCACTTTGGGGTTGAGGTATCGCCATACGTCCATCAGTCCCGTGTCTGTACATAAATTATTGAGGACAGTAGATGCTCTTGGGTTAGATATATTTGCGGAGGAGGATTTATCCAGAGAAGCATTCATTATGCAATTAAAATCATCAGCTAAAAAGCCCAAGCCTTTACAGTGTTGATTAAACATTAAAATCATTCGTGACATGAACTGAGGCGAGTCATTATTCGGGGCATAAACATTGAGAATAATTACGTGCTGTCCAAGGGTTGAACCTGTAATCAAAATAAATCTCCCTTCTGAATCCTTTTCTTCGTGTTCTAAAATGAAAGGAAAGGATGGCGGTGCCTCTCTTGTTCTGTGAATGGGAGGAGAAATAAACTTTGCCCACCCAGTCTCTCTTGAGTTTCAGGTGTTCTGTATCAGACAATTTAGTCTCCTGCAGCAGTGCTATGTCAGATTTTTGTTTTTTAGATGTGTTAAAATCTTTTTCCTTTTAATAATGTGACCAATCCCTTGGACGTTCCAGGTAATGAGCTTAAGTGACCCAGGCATGAGAGTTGTTTAAAAATGAGCTTAAGTGACCCAGGCATGAGAGTTGTTTAAAAAAGAAAGAATAACATAAAAAAGAAAACATGAGCTCCACTCATACAGTATAATCAAAAAGGTAAAATGTTACAAATAAAAGTAAATATAGAGATAATTCAAATTGCAGCGCCTGCCCTCCCCTATCCTGTCCCCAAACGACAGGATAAAAGCACCCTTTATACAGTCACCGAATGTAATAAACATAAGACGAGTACTAACTAGTGCTTAGATCACAGTAACAGCTGAGACACTCGAGACAACATCCACGCTCCAAGCTAAACAATGGACACCACTAAGAGCCACCCCGAGATATGGAGTCCCTAATTATATTTGACCCAGGTACATGTATCAGATTTTTTCTTAAGGATAAAGAAACAAAAATATGAGCAGGCAAAACCATGTTTGAGATAATGTAACTGTAGCTAAGGATTAATAAAAAGAGAGAGAGGGAAAGGGGAAAAAAGAAAAAAAAAAGGCACCATGGTAGAGTGTAAGAATAATATAAATACACTTATGTGCCTGGCTTTATGCATTATAATAAAAAAAGATGAAATATATAGTGACAAAATAACTAAAAACACCTTGTTACCAAGGGAAAAACTACAAATGGACTCAGCTCAGCTGCTCACTCTTTCACCAAGTCTCTGTAGTGGCCGGGGACAGCAGATCATGCTCACTGGGGGCTCAGCGTGGATTACGTCCAACTTTCTCCATAATAGCAGATAAATGGGAAAATGTTATCTCATTTAAGGGTTTCCAAGAATACAGCTGCAGCCCTGGGGGTGTCAAAATGACGGATTTGACCTTCATGGAAGCATCGGAGGCGGGCTGGGTAGGCAAACCCGCGGTACATGCTGAGGGTAGCAAAGGCTTTTCCCACGGTGTCAAACTCCCGGCGTCTTTGCAGGACCTCCGCAGATAAATCAGGATAAAACTGTAGCTGAGAGCCGTCATGGAGGATGTGTCGCTTCTTCAAGGCTGCTCTGAGTACAGCCTCTCTTTGAGAGTATCTCAGGAACCGTACCAGGACACTTCTCGGGGGCTTATTTGGAGCCGGGACAGCAGCCAGGGCTCGGTGAGCGCGTTCAATCTCCAGCGGAGGGAAGTCAGCGGCCAGGCCGACCAAGTCCGGCAGTGTCGCTTGGAGAAAATCCGCAAGAGGAGTGTTGCCCTCCGCCTTCTCTGGAAGATAACAATCTTAAGGTTTTGGCGGCGGCCACGGTTTTCCAAGTCGTCGACTTTCAGTCGTAGTTGCCCCATCGTTTTCTCAATGGCTGTTAAGCGGGTGTTGTGAGCATCCTGGCTGTCCTCGGTAGCAGATACTCGGCCCTCGGCCTCCTCCATACGCCTCTCCAGGTCGGCCGCTCGATTAGAGAGGATAGCGATAGAGCTCTCGGCTGCGGTGATAGACGTTTTAATCTCATTCAGGGCCCCATCAATAACGTCCAGGCGGGCGCTAACTGTGTTATCCATATCGTTCACGCGGGAAGCCACGGACTACACCTCGGCTAAAATCTGCTCCATCGTTACTGAGCTAGTTAGCTCTGGGTTGTTAGCCTCGTTAGCCGGATCTGAAGCCGCCTGGTCGGACGCTTTTTTCTTCGTAGTGTGGGGGCCAGCCGCCGAAAAAATAGGAAAGTCTTTGTCGCACTTGTGCCTACACATCCCAGTGATAAAGTTTGACTGGTAAATTCAAAGTTATGTGGAGAAGGTTAAGAGTATATTTAAAGCCTCGAGCGGAGCAAAGTCTCAGGTGTCCATCTTGCTCCGGATCACGTGACCCCTCTCCCAGTTTTTATTTGCTATCGTTTTTGGTTTGTTCTTGGTCAATTTAAATTGTGCTTCTTTTGCCGTTTGTCTGAATATATTGTTAATATTGTTCACTGCTAGGTTGAGGTTTTCTTTATTACAAGAGTAACTACAATCCAAAAAGTTATCTAAAAGTGTTTGGATTTTTGGCGCGTTAATTGCTCTCTGGTATTGTTCTGTATTGTTTTGGTCCCATCTGTATGAATTTATGATGTTGTACAGCTTATTGGCTGTGTGTGTGTGTATCATTTTAATGTCTGATCTTTTAATAAACAGGGTAATTTGGCTGTGATCAGACAGAGGGGTTAGCCGTTTAACAGTGAATGAGCTGAGAGAGGAAGGTTCAAGGTCTGTGATCATATAGTGTACAGTACTATATCCAAGAGGTGAGCAGTAGGTGAATCTACCCAGGCTGTCCCCCTGTACCCTACCGTTGACAAAGTACAGACTGAGGCTCTGGCAGAGCTGCACCCATCGGCGTCGCCAGACAGATTTTACTGGGGCACGTGCCCCAGTATTGATCTGCAGTGCCCTAGTACAGTCCTAAGTCTAGTTACACCCCTGGCTGCACCAGCTCTCTTTCGCTCTTGTTGATGACCTCACTATTGTTCCTGTGGGGCAGAGTGAAAGTGTTAGAGATATTTCCATTTGTGATGTATTTGTCCTCTTGTGGATCTGTGAGGTCAGTAAGTGTTCCTGTGTGTGGACTTGTGTCCCTGCAGATGAGCACATTTCCCTGGGCCTGGAAATGACTTATCTCTGTCTCTAGGGTGAGGAAGGTGTCTTCTGAGAAGTAGGGTGATTCAGAGGGAGGGATATATATTGCGCAAACAAATAATTCCCTATCTGTTAATAAGAGCTCTTTCTTTGGTTATAACCATATGTAATATTTGCCCATTTTTAGGGGATCAATTTGAATATGTAGATCAGATTCATACCAAATGATTAATCCTCCGGATTTCCTACCTCTACTAGTGTTGCTGTGTTTCTGAGATGGTACTATAATTTCTCTATAATTGCTAGGACAGTGGGTAATAGTGGCTTTACACCATGTGTCCCGTAGAATGACGATATCAATATCTGTAAGGTTTGTTTTAAAGTCTGGCGCCAAACTCTTCAGCCCGAAGGTTGAAGATTTTAAGCCCTGTATATTCCACATGCATATTGAAAGGGATTTCATTATACAAGACAGGTGACAGGTAAACTAGAAAACAATTGAAAACAATTGGACTGTCAAGAGAGCCACAAACACTGAACTGTATAAAATGTAACATGTTGGAACAATATCTAGTCAAAAGTATTCCTTCAAAGATATAAAATATTAATAGGTATTCTTTACCTTTTCAGAGGTTGTGTGTGTGTGTGTGTGTGTGTGTGTGTGTGCATGTGCATGTGCATGTGTGTGTCATTACAACACTAGTTCAGTTTTGTGCAGATATACTGAAGGAGTTGTTTAATCTCATTTATCCCTTCTCGGTCCACTCGTCCTTGGAGGGCCTCTGCGTAGCTGTGTGGGGCTTGGTGTGACTCTGTCTGCTGTAACTGTGGGACAGGGTTGGACAGGGGCCAGGGACCAGGCTCTTGGTTCTGGTAGACTCTCTGTTTTGGTGTGGGGTAGTAGCCTGAGTCAGGGCCTGTCTGACTTTGCTGCTGGAGGTGGTTGTAGTGGGGGTCTGTGGGGTACACTGGGTCTGGGTGGATGTCTGGGAGGTCTTTGGCTCCTGACGGGGTCTGGTGCGTAATGAGGGTCCCTGGTAGGTCCTTTGACTGGTCCTCTGGTTGGTGTGAGATGGAGGCTTTGACGGCCCAGTGCCACATCCTTCAGTGTTTTGGTAAATATGCCCACTGCCTGCTTTTTTAAGTGGGAGTGGTCAAACAGGTGCTCAGGAGTTATGGTTGGTTGATGTGCAATGTGCACATTAGGGAACGAGGCACAGCCTCTGGTGATGTCAGTGTTCACCCTGTGGATGGTCTTGGGGTGAAAGTCTCTGTGGGGTAGCAGGGTAGAGATGGTGATACGTGAGTTTGGAAAGGATGCGGCTGCTTCCTCTGCTATATTGGTGACCAGACTACCAACCTTTTCCTGCTCCTCACGCAGGTTGGTGGTGCCAGTGTGAATCTTGTCTTTCCTGTGCTGCATCCTCACTGGGTGGTGGGGGCTCAGTGATTGGAGGGCTGGGGGCGTGAGAGGTTGTGGCTCTTCTATACATGTAGGTGTCTCTACAGTCTGTGTTCTGTGCTGTAGCTCCACCATGATGGCTGATAATTCCCTTGTCATCTCGTCTCTCATCTGCGCTATTTCTCTTCTCATGGTGTCTCTTGTTTCCCACAGCTTTGTGATGAGGGCCTGTTTGTCCTTCTGCAGGTTGGAGATCTGTTCGCTCAGCTCTTGTGTAGTAGTTTCCATCTGGTGCTTATATTGGCTGAGTTGTTCCTGGAGTAGCTGTTCTCTCAGCTCGGTCAGCTCCACCTCTAGCAGAGCCAGTCTGTCTCTCAGGAGGCTGATGGTGTGTTGGTCTGGGTGCTGGTTGTTATGGTCAGGCATGGGGGAGCTTTGAGCAGTGCTGTGGACCTGGCTGTCTGCTGTTGTGGTGCGTGTGGTGATGGGAGAGCTCGGAGTGCTTCCTGTGTTCTTTTTAGATGCTGCTATTTTCTTCAGAGTAGGAAAGCTCTGTACAAAGGAACCGAGGGTTCATTGCCTTGCACCATGATTGTACCATTTTGGTAAAAGTCGATGGTCAATATCCTTCTCTCTTGGCACTTATCTTCATCCTCAAAGATCTGAATTTGTCTCCCCTTGCAGATTCCTCTCTTGACGCAGAAGCTGTAGTGCTCTGATATGGCTGTATGCCATGCAGTGATATAGGGTGACGATATTTTGATTTCCAAAAAAGAAGACATTCGGCTGGCCACAACATAGCCTACTTAAATGATACTCGCAGTTTACTCAAAGACGCCTTATCATTTTAATATATTTAAAATTTATATGTATGGATAGAAAATTCAGTTATATTACAAAATAATATCTCTCAAAGACAGAAATTCAGATTGGCCCCAGTAGGGACACATACACACACTAGAGTGTGGCGATCCGAGCCCGACGGTACCCGACGGGTCGGCCGGGTTTGGTCAAAAATGTAGCTTGTATTCGGGCTCGGGTCGGATTCGGTCAGCTTTCAGTGAAAATGTAGTGTAAAAATAAATAAAATCCTATTGTCTGTCCTGTTTGTTGCTTGGGCACTGTTATTTACGTGACAACACCTGAACATAACACACACAGACACACATTGGCTGTTTATTTCTCCCTCTCCCCTCGCTGGAAGCATCGGACCTCCCGCCGCCCGCTCCCGTCTCAAACACGGAGGTCTCCCTCTCCGCAGCTGAGCACGCCCGGCCTGTTAAATAGCCTGTAACCGTAACAACTGTGTGACACAAACTCAGTGCTTTGGTCATTAAATAATGTCGGGCTCGGTTCTGGTTCGGACAGAAATATGCGACCCGTGCCGCACTCTAACACACACACACACAAACACACGGAAAACCGGACATTATCATCAGTTTATAAAAAAACCCCGGACGCCCCGGACGGGACGTGAAAAGTGGACATGTCCGGGCAAAAGAGTACGTTTGGTCAGCCTAAGTGATATGCTCAGTGTAAAACAGCAGATTTGTAACAACACCAGTGTTATTAAAGCGGTCAGCATATAAAGTCTCTGGATATTCTCTTTGGATTCTATGTTTGAACTGTATTCTTCCATTTTCTGATTTTATCTCCTCAGGGTACTCAAAAACTGGAGAAGCAACGTGTCCCTTACTGCCGCTGTTGTAGTTTCAGTGGCCATGTTGCTATAGCAACCAAACAACTGCCAAGGTTGTAGCGATTCTAGCTAGCTAGCTAGCAAAAACGTTTTTTTTCATTAGCTAGCAACAACACACACACAAAAACAAAAAAGCAGTTTCTTAGCTAGCAAGTAATAAGGAAGTAAGCTTCTGCACCTTTCTTGCTATCAGGTTAGTGTTATTTTCCCACCTGGTTCTCTGTGGGAAGCTGAGGCTCACAGAGCTGGCAGTTGGCAGTTGGTTAGCTAGCTAGCAACGTTTGTCAGTTGGAAAAATAAACCTACATTGAGGTTTCCAAGTCAAGAAGAAAAAAAATTTGATAGAAAAATATAACTGTCTTTTTTATGAAGGTATTCCACTTGTTCTTGATGTTTGTATCTCTCTTGACAATCCAAAAGCTCAATATTAAATCAGGAGCTCTTCCTCAGCATGTCATCATGTCACGTGTCTGTCTCTGTCTCTCTGTCTGTCTGCAGGTGTATTTTGCTCATCGTGCTGTTTGCTCAGTACCTGAGAGCGACATCACTTCCTGTTCCTGTTTACAGCAGGGAGAAAGGCCTGACCTCCACCAAAGTCCAGATCTTCAAAATGTTTCCTGTAAATAAACTAATGAAGGAAAACACAAATACAAATAGGTGATGTGTCAGGTGACCTGTCAGGTTATGTGTCAGGTGACATGTCAGGTGACCTGTCAGGTGACCTATTAGGTGATGTGTCAGGTGACCAGTCAGACAATGTGTCAGGTGACCTGTCAGGTGATGTGTCAGGTGACCAGTCAGGTGATGTGTCAGGTGACATGTCAGGTGATGTGTCAGGTGACCTGTCAGGTGATGTGTCAGGTGACCTATTAGGTGACCTATTAGGTGATGTGTCAGGTGACCTGTTAGGTGACCTATTAGGTGATGTGTCAGGTGACTTGTCAGGTGACCTATTAGGTGATGTGTCAGATGACCTGTCAGGTGACCTATTAGGTGATGTGTCAGGTGACCTATTAGGTGACCTATTAGGTGATGTGTCAGGTGACCTGTCAGGTGACCTATTAGGTGACCTATTAGGTGATGTGTCAGGTGACCTGTCAGGTGACCTATTAGGTGATGTGTCAGGTGACCTGTCAGGTGACTGTCAGGTTACGAGTCAGGTAATGTGTCAGGTGATGTGTCAGGTGACGTATTAGATGATGTGTCAGGTGATGTGTCAGGTGACCTGTCAGGTGAGGTGTCAGGTGACCTATTAGGTGATGTGTCAGGTAATATGTCAGGTGACCTATTAGGTGACCTATCAGGTGACCTGTCAGGTGACCTATTAGGTGATGTGTCAGGTGATGTGTCAGGTGACCTATTAGGTGATGTGTCAGGCGACCTATTAGGTGATGTGTCAGATGACCAGTCAGGTGATGTGTCAGGTAACGTGTCAGGTGACCTGTCAGGTGACTGTCAGGTGACCATTCAGGTGATGTGTCAGGTGATGTGTCAGGTGACGTGTCAGGTGACCAGTCAGGTGATGTGTCAGGTGACATGTCAGGTGATGTGTCAGGTGACCTGTCAGGTGATGTGTCAGGTGACCTATTAGGTGACCTATTAGGTGATGTGTCAGGTGACCTGTTACGTGATGTGTCAGATGACCAGTCAGGTGATGTGTCAGGTGACCAGTCAGGTGACTGTCAGGTGACCATTCAGGTGATGTGTCAGGTGATGTGTAAGGTGACGTGTCAGGTGACCAGTCAGGTGATGTGTCAGGTGACATGTCAGNCTATTAGTTGCCTATTAGGTGATGTGTCAGGTGACCTGTTACGTGATGTGTCAGATGACCAGTCAGGTGATGTGTCAGGTGACCAGTCAGGTGATGTGTCAGGTGACCTGTCAGGTGACCAGTCAGGTGATGTGTCAAGTGACCTGTCAGGTGATGTGTCAGGTGACTTGTCAGGTGACCTATCAGGTGATGTGTCAGGTGACCTATTAGGTGATGTGTCAGGTAATATGTCAGGTGACCTGTCAGGTGATGTGTCAGGTGACCTACTAGTTGATGTGTCAGGTGACCTGTCAAGTGACCTGTCAAGTCACCTGTCAGGTGATGTGTCAGGTAACCTGTCAGGTGAAGTCAGGTGATGTGTCAGGTGAGGTGTCAGGTGATGTGTCAAGTGACCTGTCAGGTGATGTGTCAGGTGACCTATTAGGTGATGTGTCAGGTGACCTGTCAGGTGACCTATTAGGTGATGTGTCAGGTGACCAGCCAGGTGATGTGTCAGGTGACCAGTCAGGTGATGTGTCAGGTGACTTGTCAGGTGATGTGTCAGGTGACGTATTAGATGATGTGTCAGGTGATATGTCAGGTGACCTGTCAGGTGAAGTGTCAGGTGACCTATTAGGTGATGTCAGGTGACCTGTCAGGTGACCTGTCAGGTGAGGTGTCAGGTGATGTGTCAGGTGAGGTGTCAGGTGATGTGTCAGGTGACCTGTGAGGTGATGTGTCAGGTGATTTGTCAGGTGATGTGTCAGGTGACGTATTAGATGATGTCAGGTGACCTGTCAGGTGACCTGTCAGGTGATGTCATGTGATGTGTCAGGTGAGATGTCAGGTGATGTGTCAGGTGACCTGTCAGGTAATGTGTCAGGTGACCTATTAGGTGATGTGTCAGG
>NC_065508.1:205812-209976 GCF_006386435.1 Epinephelus moara | reverse complement strand
TTGATTGATTGATTGATTGATTGATTGAAAAGAAGTTTAGCAATGGAGGACGCTTCTTCTGCCATGTTAGCTCAGGGATGGATATACACCACTGTTAAAAATACCTGTGGGATTTCCCGTGGCAAATAAAATGGGCGCAGTGAGACAGATAATAATTCAATGTGGGGACTACATACAGATTCTTTTACTTTGACGGTCTTGCAGACTGAACGTTGCCAAAGACAACTGAGGGAAGAGGTAAGCAGCAGAGTCTAAGTCTTTGCAGGCGCTGGCGCACGCCTCCTATCCAGCCTTGCTTCCTCGTTCGTGCCGCTGACAGCCTCCAGGTCTGTGGAGCGTTGTTTGCCTTTCCCCTGCTGATGTCAACCGGTCCGGGCAAAAACCTCCAGCCCGGTTCCTCCGGATCTCTGGCAGAATGCCATCAAGTGAGATCGACGCCATCATGGCTGAAGCTGAGCCTGTGAGATCGGTTGCTCTGTTAGAAGTTGACCGCAGTCCCAAGGGCAACCAGGTTTAGGAAGAAAACACCCATAAAATCCATGATGACTCGGTATTAAAAAATAAATAAACAAGATCACGCTGATTCAAAAAACAAACAACAAAAAAAACAGTGAAAACCACAGTTCCCGCACAAGACACTCAGTTACTCTCACACACTGCTGCTGCATGTCGCCATGATCAGCGCCATGTTTTGACTATGTTTCTTTACGACCTGACAACCTGTTTGTTTCTGACTGGCAGCTGAGCTCTCAGGCTCCACCCCTCCTGGGACCGTGTGGCTGCTGAGCAACCAATCATCTGTGGAGTTTGTGTCTGATGATGTCAACAATCTGTCCGGGTTCAACGCCACCTACAGCGCCGTAGACACCTCCGACCTGTCCGGTAACTCTTCACTCAACACATACGTGACCTGAATGCAGCTGTGTGACCGCAGCTCTGTGTGTATGTGTGTGTGTGTGTGCGTGTGTGTGTGTGTGTGTGTGTGTTCAGACCAGGTGAAGCTCACCTGTACCTTTGAGGGCGGTCTGTGTTTCTGGCAGCAGCAGCAGGACGACGACGGCGATTGGATTCGAACCAGCGGCGCCACGTTTCCTCCACTGAGTGGCCCGAGTGTCGACCACACACTCGGTAACCAATCAGGTCAGCTCAACAGCGTCACAAACAAACAAACAACACAATATGATGGTGATCCAGGGCCCTATTTCAGAAAGCAGGCTCATCAAACTCTGAGCCTAATCCCGATCTCTGAGTTGACTGATCCTGGTCCTGGTCCTGATCCTGGTCCTGGTCCTGGTCCTGGTCCTGATCCTGGTCCTGGTCCTGGTCCTGGTCCTGATCTTGATACTGATGTCTGAGCCTGAGCTGAGAAACAGAGCAGCTGATCAGGCTCAGTCAGCTCTGAGTATGTTCAGCCTGAGGGAAGCTGGGTCACAGTGAGCACCAACAGACATCATCAGTAGAGTGCAGATAACATGACTCTCAGAGACAGGAAGTGGAGTTAAAAGCAGAGCCACTGATTTCATCCAAAACTGAATCAGAGATTTGAAGACATGAAAAATCAATGTGCTCCATCAGCTGAACAGAGTGAGGTGTGATGGGAACAGCCTGCAGAGCGTGTTCATATGTGAGGTGATGTGATGTCATGTGATGAGGTCATGTGTCTAACATACAGAAACATGTTTCTATCTTAACAGTGTTCATATATTTGAATATAATGTATTCAGCTGTAATGTGATGGAGCCCAAACACACTGGGCACAAACTCAACATCAAACACACAGATATTAAACAGACTGGTAAAAGTTTTGTTTCTACTGACTTCATTCTGTCAATATTAGGCTGAGGTTCATTTAACTGCTGTGAAATGACTTCATGTAATCTCCTTTATTCTCACATGGAGCTATTATGGGATGTTGAGTCCCATCAGTGAGCCAGTTACACCGCGGAGTCTTTGAATATATGAAAAGTATTCATGAATCACTGCATCATGTATCCACGTAGATTCATTTCTCATCAACACTGACAAACCTGCAGTTCTTTTTTTAAACATTATTTTTGGGCTTTTGTTGCCTTTAATGTCAGGACAGCATAACGTTATGGGGAGAGAGGGAACGACATGTAGCACAGGACAGCAGGCTGGGTTTGAACCCGCGGCCGCTGCGTCTGATCACGGGGCGTCCACTCCATCCACTGAGCCACCGATGCTCCGTGGTAATTACTTTAATAATGGATTGTGATTTATGTCCAGGGAAAACCACAACAAGGGTCCAAAGTGTTTTCAGAGCCAGAGACACTTTTCTTACGGGCCGACAAACCGCTGTCTCTCTGATGTGTTCAGTGTCTCTGATGTTATAAAGAAAAGAATCAAAGGACAATGCATAAAATGTGCTGTGATGATAATGTAAATCCAGGATGTGTAATATGTGATATATGTGGGTGGAACAGATTGTTAGATAAATGATAGAGTGTGAGGTCAAACAGTATCTTTCATATAGACACTCCTCCAGGGAGACATCCAAACAGGCTCTAATCACCTTCTCCTTACACAACAGCCTCTGAATACACTGGGCCTCAACCTCCACCACTTCATTCACTAAAGGACACGCCATGTTTCTACTTCCTGCTACACGCTCAGCCTCAGGCTGACATGAAGCAAACCTGTGACTCAGCAGAGTATGTTGCCATAGTAACTGACTCAGGGTTACGCTGAACTGGTTTTGTGAAACAGAAAACTCAGAGTTTCATCTAAGGCTGAACAAACTCAGAGTTTCTCTGATCCTGCTCTCTGAAATAGGACTCTGTTGTTTGTTGACCAGTCTGTGTGTGACGCCATCAGGTTTCTACATCGTCACTCCTCTGAGTCCAGGCCAATGGCTGAAGAGCTTCAGGATCCACAGCCTCCCTCTGACTCCGCCCGCACAGCCCATGTGTCTGAGCTTCTGGTAAACAACACAGGAGTAAACAAACAAACATGGAAACAACAAGAAAGAACCCATTGAGTCTATTAAACAAAGAAAGTAAACAAATAAACATGTAAACAACACATAATTAAGAAAATAAAAAAATAAACTAACAAATAAGGACATAAAAAATAACAAGGTAGACAACAAGGAAATATAAACAACTTGAAAATAAACAAAATACATATAAACAATGAGGAAAATAAAAGAATGGACATATAAACAACTAGGAAATAAACAATTGGGCATTTAAACAAAAAGGAAAATAAACAACATGTAAACAATGAGGAAATAAAAAAATAAACATGTAAACAACATGACGACAAACACCATAGACATGAAACAGGAAATGTGAAAATAAAAAGGAGTGAACAGACACAAACCAACAAATTACACAAACAAACAGACAAATAAATAAACAGTTGAGACAAAAAGTAACGCAGGACAAAAGAAACAAAAGGTCATGTAAACAAACAACCAGAGAGTAAATAAAGCGTCCGTCTGCAGGTACCACATGTTCGGAGACGACGTCCACCGTCTCAGAGTCCTGCTGTCTGACCCCGACGTCACCGTGGTGTTCCAGAGAGACGGTAACTATGGCAACAACTGGAACTACGGCCAGGTGACCCTCAACCTGACGACGGAGACGACGGTGAGTTCGAATCAGTGACACGTTCAATCAGTCAGCTGATTGATCAGCGATCAGTGTGACCTCTGACCTCTGCAGGTGGTGTTGGAAGCTCTGAAGAAAGGAGGGCTGAGGAACGACATCGCTCTGGATGACATCACACTGACCTCTGAGCCCTGTGGCCCCGCCCCCCCTGAACCAACCAACGTACCGCCGCCAACAACCACGCCCCCTATACCAGGTAAAACACAGACCATGCCCCCTACACCAGGTAAAACACAGACCACGCCCCCTATACCAGGTAAAACACAGACCATGTCCCCTACACCAGGTAAAACACAGACCAAGCCCCCGTAAAACACAGACCATGTCCCCTACACCAGGTAAAACACAGACCAAGCCCCCTATACCAGGTAAAACACAGACCATGTCCCCTACACCAGGTAAAACACAGACCACGCCCCCTAACCCAGGTAAAACACAGACCATGCCCCCTACACCAGGTAAAACACAGACCACGCCCCCTATACCAGGTAAAACACAGACCATGTCCCCTACACCAGGTAAAACACAGACC
>NC_065508.1:201536-205187 GCF_006386435.1 Epinephelus moara | reverse complement strand
CCCCCTATACAAGTAAAACACAGACCATGCCCCCTACACCAGGTAAAACACAGACCAAACCCCCCACACCAGGTAAAACACAGACCATGCCCCCTACACCAGGTAAAACACAGACCAAACCCCCCACACCAGGTAAAACACAGACCATGCCCCCTACACCAGGTAAAACACAGACCAAACCCCCCACACCAGGTAAAACACAGACCATGCCCCCTACACCAGGTAAGACACAGACCACGCCCCCTATACCAGGTGAGACACAGACCACGCCCCCTATACCAGGTGAAACACAGACCATGTCCCCTATACCAGGTAAAACACAGACCATGCCCCCTATACCAGGTAAAACACAGACCACGCCCCCTACACCAGGTGATACATAGACCACACCCCCTACACCAGGTAAAACACCTCCTAAAGTAGTATGTCAGAATCAGACGGTTCTTCAGAAACATGTACACATCTGTGATCTGGACCCAGTATGACCCCGCCCCCTCTGCTCTGCTCTGATTGGTCCAGCCAACTGCGGAGGACCCTTTGACCTCTGGGAGCCAAACTCCACCTTCAGCTCACCAAACTACCCACAATCCTACGGGAACGAGGCTCAGTGTGAGTACTGATACCTGTACAGGTGCTGATGAACAAACGTGTAAACAACAGGGATATTAACAAACAAACATGTAAACAACACTATGGAGGAAATACAACACCTTATAAATAAATAAAGACAAAACAGTCAGGACGACATCAGATAAACAAGTAAACACAGAAAACAAATATAAACATGTAAACAAACACCAGGGGGATGTTCCAGAAAGTGGGTTAGTGGAAACCCTGAAATGAGGGAAACTCTGAATATGTTAACCCTGAGATGAGGGAAACTCTGAATTTGTTAACCCTGAGATGAGGGAAACTCTGGGTTTTCAGTTCCAGACAGAGAGGTAATTCAAACTCTGAGTCAATCACCATGGCAACTGACTCTGTGAACCTAACCTGCTTGCTGGCAGGTTTTCTATAAGAAACCCTGAGTTCACCCTGTCTCCTCCCTACTGCTGAGCCTGAAGCAAGTTGGCAGACACACATGGGTTGTTCATATGTAGGAAGAATTAAAGCATTAACAATGCTTTACGCTGGGAGAGGATCTTCAGACCCCGTTTAGATGTGTTGTCTTTCCCCAATGAATATCTGTTTGAACCGTACTGTTTTTCATTAGACTCAATCATTTACCGGCCACACATATCAAATCTGACACACCACAGACGTGCACTCTCGAGGCATTGCGAATTAATTCTGCCTTGATATCGATCAGATTTCCTACATATGAACAACCCATGTGTGTCTGCCAGCTTGCTTCAGGCTCAGCAGTAGGGAGGAGACAGGGTGAACTCAGGGTTTCTTATAGAAAACCTGCCAGCGAGCAGGTTAGGTTCACACAGTCAGTTGCCATGGTGACATACAGACACATACTCAGAGTTTTCACTGAACCTGCTTTCTGGAATACCCCCTGACATTACCCATGATCCTCTGCTGCAGGTCGGTGGACCCTCCACGCCCCTGATGGTCAGAACATCCAGCTCCACTTCCTGGACTTTGACGTTGAAGCAACCTATGATGTCGTAGAGGTGCGGGACGGGGCAGGGCCAAACTCCACCTTACTGGGTGAGGACATGTTTTACCCATAATCCCCTCCAGGTGTGCGTGTGCACAGATGATGTCATTCTGACTCAGGTACGAACATTTCCTTTCCAGCTGTCCTCACTGGCAGCGATGGCCCCGCCCACGACTTGTTCTCAACAACCAATCAGATGACACTGTGGTTCTTCACGGACAAGTTGGGTCACGGCCGTGGATTCAGGGCCAACTTCACCTCTGGGGTCAACCTGGGGTCACCAGGTGAGCTCAGGGTCAGAGGTCAGAGGGCGGGACACCAGGATCATTCTCACTGATTATTGATTATTGATGGTTTGTTTATATTTAACAGCTGCGTGTGCAGCCGGTCACTTCCAGTGTCAGACAGGAAGCTGTATCCATGGTAACGGTCAGTGTGATGGCGAGGTCGACTGTCCCGACGCTTCTGATGAAGCCGACTGTGGTGAGTTGATCAGGTGGAGCTTTTCCAATGATCAATACACGGGATCAATAAGTTCACCTTTCATAAGTGTGTGTCTCTCAGTTGTGTTACAGCGGAACGATTCCAGTCGTCTCCAGTTCCAAATTGTTTCCTCTCTGCTCACCGTGTGTGCCGACACCTGGACCTCTCACCTCACTGACTTCACCTGTCAGTACCTGGGACACAGGTAACTCTCATCTGCCGATCAAGGTCGTCCTCCTCCCTCCATCTCTCTGTGCCCTCCGCCCGGCTCAGCCCCATGGGGAGCAGAGCTTTCAGTCGCCCTGCTCCCAAACTCTGGAACTCTCTCCCCCCGGACCTCAGAAACATGGACTCTCTACCCCATTTCAAATCACAACTCAAAACCCATCTGTTCCAAATTGCATATTCCCTTTAACTGCCCACATCCATTTTTACTTTCTGTCACTCTTGTCTGTTGTTTTTATTTATTTTAATTATGACTTTAATTGTGTTTTTAATGCTCTGTAAAGTGTCCTTGAGTGTTGAGAAAGGCGCTTTTAAATAAAATGTATTATTATATTATTATCTGTCGGTACCTGGTACACAGGTAACTCTCACCTGTCAGTACCTGGGACGCAGGTAACTCTCACCTGTCGGTATCTGGGAAACAGGTAACTCTCACCTGTTGTAGCAGGTGGTCTAGACACAGACTCAGATCTGGATTTTGTTCCTGACTCTCTGCAGGTCAGGGGACGCTACATTGCTGCCCGCTCTGCCACAAGATTCACCATTTGCAATCGTCACAGTCACCAACAACAGAACACTGGAAACCAACGTCAGGTACTTAAGATCAGAACCTGGACCAGAACCAGAAATGAACTGGGACCAGATACAGAACCAAAGATAGAAAAAGACCCACAGCCAGAACTAGAACTGTAACTGGAGCTAGAGCCAGAACCTGATCTAGAACTGAAACTAAAACTAGTGGTAGAACTACAACTAGAACTACACCTGGAACTAGATGTAGATCTAGAACTGAAATTAGATCCAGAGCTGGAACTGAAACTAGAACCAGATCTAAAACTGAAAATAGAACTGGATCTAAAGGTAGATCTAGAACTGAAACTAGACTTGTAGTAGAAGTAGAACCAGCACCAAAACTAAAACTAGAACCAGCAGTAGAACAGAATCAGAACCGTGAAGCTGAGATTCCCGAGCAGAACACCAGGACCAGAACTGAACCAGAACCAGTGAACACGTGAATTTAGACCCGAGAACACTTTAACGGATCTTTTTCATGTTTGTGCTGTTCTGACAGTGAAACCTGCAGCAGTGACAAGGTGGTGTCTCTGACCTGCGACAACCAACGTCAGTAAACACAACAACAACAACAACACACAGCTACATTCACAAACAACAACACACAGCTGCACTGACAAACAACAACAACAACACACACCTACACTCACAAACAACAACACAAAGCTGCACTGACAAACAACAACAACAACAACAACAACACACACCTACACTCACAAACAACAACACACAGCTGCACTGACAAACAACAACAACAACAC
>NC_065508.1:197259-200736 GCF_006386435.1 Epinephelus moara | reverse complement strand
AACAACAACAACACACAGCTGCACTGACAAACAACAACACACAGCTACACTCACAAACAACAACAACACACAGCTACACTCACAAACAACAACACACAGCTACACTCACAAACAACAACTACAATACACAGCTATACTCACAAACAACAACAACACACAGCTACACTCACAAACCCTGTTGATTTATTGATGTTGTTTTACTGTAAGGTGGACTGAGATGTCGTAACAGTGACGACTGCCTCTGTGTGTTTCAGCTTGCGGCGTCCGACAGGTTGTTAATGACACGGTGGAAACGGATCAATCAGCAGAGAGGAAACCTGGTGAAGGTGGTGGACTGAATGCTGCTCTAAGGTTCACTCTGATGTCTTGTTTTAATTTTACATCTGACTGTAAACTGTGTCTATTGTTACCTGTCAGGTGAGGCCAGAGTGGTAGGCGGAGTTAACGCGGTGAAGGGGGCGTGGCCATGGATCGTATCTCTTCATTGGAGGGGGCATCACTTGTGTGGAGCCTCTCTGATTGGCAGAGACTGGCTGCTGACGGCGGCACATTGTGTCTACGGGTCAGAGAACACAAAAAATACTTTATTATTTTTACTGTTGGTGGTTTTTAAATAAAACATGAAGCCATCATCATCATCATCATCATCACCATCATCGTCATCATCAGTGCAGTGGAGAAGCTGATACCAAACAGAGAGAGACAAAGTTTTTAAGAAGTTATGAATGAATGATGGATGAAGGTGTTACAGTAAACTGAGGTTCAGTGTGAGAGTTACAGTTATAGACTTTTTAATGTAAACATAAACATGAATAAATCAGATGTGTTTTTGTCCCACAGGAAGAACGTCCACCTTCAGTCGTGGTCAGCTGTTCTGGGTCTTCACTCTCAAAGTGACATGAGCTCTGTGGACGTTCAGACCCGAAGAGTCGATCGCATCGTCATCAACCAAGAGTACAACCGCCAGACCAAACAGGCTGACATCGCCATGATGCATCTGCAGCAGCCAATCAGTTTCACCCGTCAGTACCAACACACAGGAAACACAAACACCTCAGCAGAGGGCAGTGTTTACAAACTCTGAGTTTGACCCTGAACTTTTGAGTTTGACCCTGAACTCTGAGTTTAATCCCGAACTTTTGAGTTTGACCATGAACTCTGAGTTTGACCCTGAACTCTGAGTTTGACTCTGAACTCTGAGTTTGACCACGAACTCTGTCTTTGACCCTGAACTTTTGAGTTTGACCCTGAACTCTGAGTTTGACCCTGAACTCTGTCTTTGACCCTGAACTCTGAGTTTGACCCTGAACTCTGTCTTTGACCCTGAACTTTTGAGTTTGACCACGAACTCTGAGTTTGACCCTGAACTCTGTCTTTGACCCTGAACTCTGAGTTTGACCACGAACTCTGACTTTGACCCTGAACTTTTGAGTTTGATCCTGAACTCTGAGTTTGACCCTGAACTCTGTCTTTGACCCTGAACTCTGAGTTTGACCCTGAACTCTGAGTTTGACCCTGAACTCTGTCTTTGACCCTGAACTTTTGAGTTTGACCCTGAACTCCGTCTTTGACCCTGAACTCTGAGTTTGACCCTGAACTCTGAGTTTGACCTCAAACTCTGAGTTTGACCCTGAACTCTGTCTTTGACCCTGAACTCTGAGTTTGACCTCAAACTCTGAGTTTGACCCTGAACTCTGAGTTTGACCTCAAACTCTGAATTTGACCCTGAACTCTGAGTTGATGACACAGAAAACAGCTGATCAGAGTCGGTTCAGTTCACTGTGTTCAGCTCGTACTCAGTGAATGAACAAATCATCATCAGTGGAGCTCCGATGCTATTCACCATGGCAACAGGTCAATAAAAGGCGGAGCCTCCATTTAAATCTGGTGTACATAGAGATTTAAATACCTGTGGTCGTGAGCTCGGCTGCCGCAGCTCAGCAGGATCATGATGAATATGCAGGATCATGATGAATATGTCATGTATCTGGGGAGGGATTCCTTTGCGCATGTGTCGGTGTCTGTAGCTGCCTGTCTGTGCTTTCCCTAACCCGCGATTTTAAACTGATTTATTTTAGTTTTGGAGTGACTTTTAAGCTATCTGCTTGGACATCAGTTGTTTTTATTTTTGTTTTTATTTATCTCATTTAATCGGACGTTATTTTAATCACTGGATGTCCAAGCATTAGGGGTTTTAACAGCCAGACACGGCCTGCTTGACAGGTGGTAAAACTTCCGCCAGCATAGCCTATATATGGCTACATCTATGCACGCCGATGTGGACCCCCAGCTTGTAA
This sequence comes from Epinephelus moara, assembly GCF_006386435.1. Taxonomy (NCBI): domain Eukaryota; kingdom Metazoa; phylum Chordata; class Actinopteri; order Perciformes; family Serranidae; genus Epinephelus; species Epinephelus moara. The sequence continues at coordinate 198,439 of NC_065508.1, read as the reverse complement.
AAGCAGACAAAAAGATTGCTGACCTGAAAGAGGACATTCGCTGGCTCTGTGGTGAGCTAAACATCAAATCCTCCATGCTGACCGCCCTCCAGGAGGTGGCTCATGAACAGTCACTCCAGATCGCCTCACTCACGGCAGCCCTCCAGGACACGGTGCACTGGGATCCCAGCGCTTGGTCTCCACCGTCCTCCAGCTCAACACTGAGTCGCCGGTGGCCTTGGGTGGAGGTGGTCGGCAGGGGTAAAAGAGGCCCTGGCTGTGCTGCCTCACCTCCGCGCCTCAGCCTCTCAAACCGCTACAGCGCCCTGGCATCGGACGGAGATCCAGACGCTGGCACTGCAGACGCTGCCGCTGCAGCTCCTTCCCCGCCGGATGGATCCGCGTCTTCCTCGCTGGCACCTGTGGACCGGAGTGCTGCGGCTGCAGGACCTGACCATCGACTCCCATCCCGGACATTGGCTTCCGCGGCGCGTCGGAGGCTCCTAAAGGAGGCTGTACGGAGACGCTCTGGGGGACTCCTCTCCCACAGCCGGGATGGCGCTGCTCCTGCCAGGACCGGGACCGGGACCGGGACTGGGACCGGGACCGCCGAGTCGCCGCCGCTCCTGCCCCCCCGGTCACGCAGCATGGACCGTCCACCTGCCTCATGTGAGTCACCCAATCCCCATCGTGTTCCTCTTCGTCCTCTTTTCCCTCCTTCTACCGTGTTGTTTGGAGACAGCATCATCAGGAATATTCGTTTTTTCAACGCCACAACTCACTGCTTTCCTGGAGCCACAGTTCCGGTCATCCGTGACAAACTTCCAGAACTGCTTCATTCACTCCCTTCCTCCATAAACCGGCTGATTTTCCATTTGGGCTCAAACGACACGGCCCGCCGGCAATCAGAGCAGACAAAAATGGATTTTGTTGCTCTTTTTAACCTTTTAAAAAACTGTGTTAAGTCGGTCTTTAACAGCGGTCCCCTGCCAACACTGTCCCGCGGGGCAGAACGCTTCAGCCGGCTACTCTCCCTCAATTCGGGCAGAACGCTTCAGCCGGCTACTCTCCCTCAATTCATGGGTCCAGGCTGCCTGTAGCACCTATGGTTTCACTTTTATCGACAATTTTAACTTATTTTGGAACCGGTCCTCTTTTTACAGGGCTGACGGGCTTCACCCGAGCAGGCTGGGCAGCCGCA
>NC_065508.1:197061-197160 GCF_006386435.1 Epinephelus moara | reverse complement strand
CGGGCTTCACCGAGCAGGCTGGGCAGCCGCATGTTAGCGGCTAACATTCAGCACGCTGTTCAGTGTGCCCCATGTGACTGACGTACATTGGAAACACAC
>NC_065508.1:194971-195129 GCF_006386435.1 Epinephelus moara | reverse complement strand
GTCATTTTTGACTCTGAGCTTAGTTTTATTCCACACATCAAAAACATAACAAAGACAGGTTTTTATCATCTTAAGAATATAGCCAGAGTCCGCCCGTTTCTCTCTCAGGCTAACACGGAGGTGCTGATGCATGCTTTTATTTCTTGTCGTTTAGATTA
>NC_065508.1:191892-194931 GCF_006386435.1 Epinephelus moara | reverse complement strand
CCCGTTTCTCTCTCAGGCTAACACGGAGGTGCTGATGCATGCTTTTATTTCTTGTCGTTTAGATTACTGTAATGCCCTGCTCTCTGGTCTTCCCAAAAAGACCATCTCTAACCTGCAGCTACTCCAAAACTCAGCCGCACGAGCAGACCAGACCAGAGGGCGGGAGCACATTTCACCAGTTTTAAAATGGCTGCATTGGCTCCCCGTGTGTTTCAGGATCGATTTTAAGGTTCTTTTATTAGTTTTTAAATGTCTTAACGGTCTTGGGCCATCTTATTTATCTGACCTGCTTTTATCATATCAACCCTCGCGGATCCTGAGTTCCTCCGGCACCGGCCTTTTAATTGTTCCAAGAGTTAGAACAAAAACCCACGAGGAGGCTGCATTCAGCCATTATGGCCCTCACTTATGGAACAGCCTGCCAGAGAGCATCAGGACTGCAGAGACTGTTGATGTTTTTAAAAGGAGGCTCAAGACTCACCTTTTTAATTTAGCTTTTAACTGATTTCTTTTACTCTTTTAATTCTTCTATGTTCTTTTTACTTTCTAATGCTTTTAAATGATTTATTTTTAAATCTTTATGCATTTTAGTTTTTTAAATGATTTATTTTTAAATCTTTATGCATTTTAGTTTCTAAATCTTCATTTATTTATTTATTTATTATTATTATTAATATTATTTTAATCTTTAAATCTTTAATTTTTCCTAATCTTACATTTTTATGCATTTTATCATTACTTTATCTCATACTTGTTTTATGTTATCATATTGCCTTTTAGTCTTTTAGTCGTGTGTGTGTGTGTTTATATGTGGGGGTGGGAGGGGCGGGTTTTCAATATGTATGTATTATTTTTGTTTGTTTTTATTCTGTGAAGCACTTTGTGCTGCATTTTTAATGTATGAAAAGTGCTATACAAATAAAGTTTGATTGATTGATTGATCTGTGGGTCGATGTGCCGACTGTTTATTTTATTTCAGGACCTGAGTCAGAGCGGAGAGAACTCCCAATTAATGAGCACAGTAAAGTTATATTCAGTGTCATTCATTCATTCATTCATTCATTCTTTCATGTTGCTGTCTACATTAGAGTTTCAACATGTGTTTGTCCATCTTTAATCTGACGGAATAAAACACAGAGGTCAGAAACTGAGGATGTGAAACTCTAAATGACAAACGGACTCAGAGACTGAACTGAGATCAGTGATGATGATGTTTGGTGATCAGTCTCTGAGGACAGAAACAGACAGCGTTATTCCAGCTGCTTTAACACAGGTCATAAATTTAAGCATTTTAAATGAGATGATGATGAAACACGTTCAGACTGTAAACATTACAGAGAAACCCTCGCATTAACATCCTGCAGCTGAAACCATGTGCAGAGATATGATCATCTAAAATAAGATAATAATATATAATAGATCAATAGTAAGTATTATAATAAATATAATAATGATAATATAAATATATAACAAAACACATCATCATGTCAGATATTAGAGGAGTTATCTTCCATCAGTGTGTCTGATGGAATCATAAATTCAGGGGATAATTATTCACTGATCGGATGTGTCTGATTCTCACAGTTTAAACGGAGGTGACGTGTTGTTAACATGTCGGTGACTGATGGAACAAACTGACGGCTGTGATCAGAGGTATGATGACAGACGGGGGTCCCTTTGAGGTTTGAGTCTGAGCGGACAGAGACTGATGCTGCACAAAAATCATGACAGACAGCAGCAAACTTCAGATCGTCCTGAGTAACAAACTGATATCTGACCAGGCCTCTGACATGAACCTGCGCTGATCAATGAGCTGTGACACAGACTGAGACTCTGAGGACATGAGGCTGTCTCTGTCAGAGGGACACTCAACCTGCCAGAGAACAGGATCTGTTACCACGGTAACTGTTACCATGGTAACTGACCTAGAGTTTAAGTTTCCTGTTTCTGAACCTGAGAATTCAGAGTTTGTTCCAGAGAAACAACATGACAAACTGTAAACAACAACAACAACAACAACTGAGTCATGTAGAAACAGTGTCATCTGCAAACAGTTTGACTTTAAAGTCACAGTTCCTGTGATTAATATTCAAACTCAACTGAACAATGATGACCTTAATAACTATCATAATAAATAAATAAATAAATAAATAAAAACAGTCTCTACTTTGTTGTAAAATATTAGTTTTCATGTTTAAAATGAATTTGTGTTGTCGTTTCAGATTATTTGACAAATTTAAGACGCAGCTGTCGACAGTTTGAATTAACCATGAATCTGATAAAATTCTGTGTGTGTGTGTGTGTGTGTGTGTGTGTGTACAGAGTTCGTCCAGCCGCTGTGTTTACCTGCTGAGGGTCAGAACTTCACCGCAGGGACCAGATGTCTGATCGCTGGATGGGGACGAGTCGCTGAGCAGGGTGAGACACGTTTAACATGTCACAGTATGATACATACATATAAACTACACATGTAATAATAATAATAATGATAATAAATCATACTGTTTACTGTTTACTGTTTACTGTACCACACACAGCACAATGTACCATATAAACTGTCCTCAGTAAACAGACTGAACACACTGTGCAGAGACACTGAGCCGAGTGAGACACGTTTACATGTTTCAGTGTTTACACTGACTTCATATACATGTCTGTCTGTCCTCCTGTCTGTCCTCCTGTCCTGTCTGTCCCTCCGTCCTGTTTGTCCTCCTGCCTGTCCCTCTGTCCTGTTTGTCCTCCTGTCCTGTCTGTCCTCCTGTCTGTCCCTCTGTCCTGTCTGTCCTCCTGTCCTGTCTGTCCCTCCGTCCTGTCTGTCCTCCTGCCTGTCCCTCTGTCCTGTTTGTCCTCCTGTCCTGTCTGTCCTCCTGTCTGTCCCTCTGTCCTGTCTGTCCTCCTGTCCTGCCTGTCCCTCCGTCCTGTCTGTCCTCCTGCCTGTCCCTCTGTCCTGTTTGTCCCTCTGTCCATTTTGTCCTCCTGCCTGTCCCTCTGTCCTCCTGTCCTGTTTGTCCTCCTGTCCTGTCTGTCCCTCTGTCCTGT
>NC_065508.1:172379-184971 GCF_006386435.1 Epinephelus moara | reverse complement strand
ACCTGGACTGACCTGGACTGACCTGGACTGATCTGGACTGACCTGGACTGATCTGGATTGACCTGGACTGATCTGGACTGATCTGGACTCACCTGGACTGACCTGGACTCACCTGGACTGATCTGGACTCACCTGGACTCACCTGGACTCACCTGGACTGATCTGGACTGATCTGGACTGACCTGGACTGATCTGGACTCACCTGGACTGATGAGGCCCGTTTCCACCGCAGGAACCACCCCTGAAGGACAGAGTTCCGGACCTTTTACGGGGGCTAAACAAGTCCCTGCCTCGGAGTAGGTACTCAGAACGGCCCTGAAAGACTCCTGGCTGGGGCTTGGGGGTTACTTGGTGCTGATTGGATAATACTCAAGGCGGGATGTGACGTCAACAGAAAGCAACAAAATAGCCGGCATTTTTAAAACTCAGCAGACGAGAGTTAGCTCGTTCATACAGCTTCCGCCGCCATGTAAACAAGCTCACTAAACGGTCCGTGAAAAACATATTTTTTCCGGCAGATATCTTAGTTACAACATGATTGAGCTAGCAAAGCAGTTTTGTGTTGCTATGTGTGGTATTTATTCAGTTTTGGGAAATCACGATGTCTAGAAAGCATCAGCTGACAGGGACAGCTCACAGCAGCAGCAAAGCTAACATCAGGACGTCATGTGTTAAAAGCCTCCCGTTGTCGGATACGACATGAAACTGGTGGAGACACGCACCAACGGCCCCGGCCCATGAAATTACCCCGAAGTTCCTGCGGTGGAAACTGGCCTCATGTGTGTTGTTCTTTTTTCAGGGCGACTCTGGAGGTCCACTGGTCTGTCTGGATGATGGATATTGGACTCTGATTGGTCAGTCTCACACACACACACACACACACACACACACACACACACACACACACACACACACACACACACGTACAGTACGATGCTGATGCTGTGTTCTGATTGGTCCCTGACAGGTGTGACATCATTTGGTTATGGCTGTGGACGTCCTCAGAGACCTGGAGTCTACGCCAGAGTGTCTGCCTTCACCTCCTGGATCGCCCAGACCAGACGCTCCTCCTCCTCCTGATGATTTAATTTATAAATCAATAAAAATCGTATAATTAATCAATATTCTGTCTCAAATTATTTATTTAACTGATAATTAGCCGTGTAATAAGCGGGATAATGTATAATGAGCCGCTGAATACTGGGAAAACAACTCCCTTCAGGGGAATAGAACCCCGACGCGCATTATCCCTTACATAAAGCACACAGTGTTTGTTGTTTGATTATTTACAAGTATTTTCAGTCTTCATCTTCCTGTTTATCATCATGACCTCTGTTGTTGTCACTCACTAAATTAAATAAAGTTTATCAGTAAATATATTACGTTATATATTACGTCATGAATTGACACATATTGTGTTGTTTCATTCATTTAAACTATTGTGTTTTTATAAAGATTAAATGTCGCACGTCAGATTTGATCCAGCAGGAGGCGGGAATGAGCCGGAACACATTCAAATCTACCGGAACAAGAAGAAGAAGCGCGCCACCGTCCCGGAAGTGATATGATCGGGAGTCCTCGGCAGGCTAACCGATATTAGCAGGTAGGAAATAAATCAGCTGTTTTTAATGTTCTTATGATTCAATTCTCCTGTGAACCGTAACACCGATGACATCACACCGATCTGTGACGTAGCAGACGGTTGACACCACCAAGACAGCTGTCTGTTAGCAGTTAGCAGTTTGTTAGCAATTAGCTGTCTGTTAGCAGTTTGTTAGCAGTTAGCTGTTAGCTCCGTCTCACAGGCTTCAAACTGTTCAGAAGTTCCTTTAAAAATCTGCTGATTTAACGAACAGCTGGAAACACGAGGAGCTGAAACACACGTGAAGGTTTTATCACAACAACAAGTAAAAGTACTGTGGTTTATCACAAGAGGAGGAAACATCAGTGTGTACCTGTTTCCTGTTGAACACTGAGTCACCTCAGCTCCTTGTGTAACATGAAATGAAGTGAAGTTTCAATCAGACTGAGGTTATGTAGAGGAGGTGATTTTACCATCAGCTGCTCAGTGAATATAAATAACCTGTTAATATTTGTGATAATAAATAAAATGAATAACCTGCTAATATTAGACAGTGATTTTTAACACAGAGAGCTGACTGATCTGAGAGCAGCTGCTGTCTACAGGCAGTGAGACACACAAACACCACGACTCTTCTCTGTGGACGTCAGAGACACGTGTCACTGAATGATGTCAGAGAGACGTGTCACTGTGATTTCAGAGACGTGTCACTGAATGATGTCAGAGAGACGTGTCACTGAAGGATGTCAGAGATGTGTCACTGAAGGATGTCAGAGATGTGTCACTGTGATTTCAGAGACGTGTCACTGAAGGATGTCAGAGACGTGTCACTGAAGGATGTCAGAGATGTGTCACTGAATGATGTCAGAGACGTGTCACTGAATGATGTCAGAGACGTGTCACTGAATGATGTCAGAGAGACGTGTCACTGTGATGTCAGAGACGTGTCACTGAAGGATGTCAGAGATGTGTCACTGTGATGTCAGAGACGTGTCACTGAAGGATGTCAGAGACGTGTCACTGAATGATGTCAGAGACGTGTCACTGATAGGTGTGACATCATTTGGTTATGGCTGTGGACGTCCTCAGAGACCTGGAGTCTACGCCCGAGTGTCTGCCTTCACCTCCTGGATCGCCCAAACCAGACGCCCCCCCTCTTCTAACCCCCCTCCTCTCTTCTGCTGTTTATCTGAGCTCTGTTACAGATATTTCTGTCATATCACCATTGTTGGTATTTAATCATCCCTGCAATCCCGAATTACCATCGCTGGTATTTAGGTTTCTTATTGTTGTACTCTAAACTATAATCAACTCTGTAGGGATGTCCCGATCCAGCTTTTTCCACTTCGGATCTGATACCGATATTACAGCCTTGAGTTTTTTCCGATATCGATATTACAGCCTTGAGTTTTGGCCAATACCGATCCGATCCAAGCGCGTATTACACATATTCACTTATTTTGTTGTCAGTCATGTCAGAAAAGGTTTGATCCTTTTGAGGACCTAAGGAGGAAAAATGATCTGTCCAGCAGAAACTTCTTTTGTTATTTGCAGTTAAGATCATTTCTTAAATCTGTTTTGGGACCTGAAATGACTTTACCCATGCTCAGTGATCTGGAAAGACTGCTTCATGAGGGTAACGCACCTCGTCTTATTTCAAAAGTGTACGCCCTCTTGATGGATGATGCTCCAAAACCAGGTTTACATAAATCAAGGGAGAAATGGGAGTCTGACTTGGGTGTGACAATGGGTACAGAGCTCTGGGCTGAATTGTGTCAAAAAAGTCTAACTGCCACTCTTAATTCCAGATACAGGCTGACTTATTATAACTTTCTTCATCAAACCTATCTTACGCCACAGAAATTACATAAATATAAACCTGAGATATCCAACCTGTGTTTTAGATGTAGTATAGAAGAGGGTTCATTCCTACATTGCACTTGATTATGCACGAAACTTAACACATTCTGGCATGATTTTTCTGACATCATTACAAAACTCCTAGGACTGCATCTCCCATTAGATCCTCAAACCTGCTTATTGGGAGATACTACAAATATTGATGCACAATTAAGAAAAGCTCAAAAGAGGTTCCTCTCACTGGCCTTGTGCGTTGCCAGGAAGTGCATCGCCATCACGTGGAAGTCTGACTCCCAACTTTCTATAGGAAGATGGGTTTCAGAAATGAATAGCTGTGCTCCACTTGAAAAAATTACATATACACTCAGGAATGAGTATAATACTTGTACAGAGATGTGGCAGCCTTATTTAGCATATATGGACACATTGCCAGCTTCTATGGTGGATGGGTTGTAGTTTTTGCAAGCTCTTTATGTCAGTGCTTACTGCTGTCTTCCTTGCCTCTCGACTGTTGTGTTTTGTTTTGTTTTTTCATTATTTATTAATTTTATTTATTTATTTATTTATTTTTTCTCCTCCTCTCTCTTTCAGTCTGGGTGGGTTCGGGAAGGGGTTTGGAGTTGTGTGTTTTCATGTATATCTTATTGAATTGAAAGCTGAAAAATAAAATATTCTAAAAAAGAAAAGGTTTGATCAAGCGATATTACTCTAACAAGAACAACTACTTAATCAGGTTAGTTAGAATGATCCACAACAGTTGGTATGAGAAACTGACCTGTTTATTGTTAACAGGGTTAAATNAACCAGAGCAGAAAACAAATAGTCAGTTAACTAAGTTGACCGCTACTCTTCCTATCCTCCGTGTGTCTGCCGTCTGCATGCTGGCCTGGTGGATCGATAGTAAGAGCTGGAGCGGATCACTGGAATGGACTGCTTGACTCGCGGAGCACTGGGCTGGCCAGAAAACCTGGAGCCGTGGATTCCGTGAAAAACTGGATCGGAGTTCTTGGATCGGCATTTTTCCATGCAGTCTGATCCGATGCCGATGCCTGTTTTTTGCTAGTATCAGCGGCCGATACCGATCTGAATATCAGATCGGGACATCCCTACAACTCTGTAATTTTTTTTGCTGCTACGAGCACTTTGTCGACTACCAACAACAACACCAGCACTTTATCTATGCATATTCCTGCCTTGCACTTTATATCAGGAGCTGCTACTTGGACTGCCTTTTAGTGTTTTCTAAGTTGTTCCTCCCTGCACTGTAATAACTTGGTTATTTTAAATGTGGAAATTGTATGTCTGTATTCTTTCATAAAACGTAAATTATTCTTGTTTTTATCTAAAAAAAATATTAAATGAACTTAAACTGTATAACTGCCTCTGATGGCAGCTACAATGTCTGTACTGTCTCTGTGCTGTCCTCTGTTCATCTGTATTTTAGGTTTCTTTGTTTTTTAGATTGTGGTCTGTGTATATTATAAATTATATGTTGGGACTACAGATGGAAATTAGCAGTTACTGCTAAATCTGGTGCAACCATCTCCTCATCTCTTGTAAATGATTAATGCTATTGCACACTGTCCCTTGATAAACTAAATAAACTAAACTAAACTGTGATGTCAGAGACGTGTCACTGTGATGTCAGAGAGATGTGTCACTGTGATGTCAGAGACGTGTCACTGTGATGTGAGACGTGTCACTGTGATGTCAGAGACGTGTCACTGAATGATGTCAGTGACATGTCACTGAATGTCAGAGAGACGTGTCACTGTGATGTCAGAGACGTGTCACTGTGATGTCAGAGACGTGTCACTGTGATGTCAGAGAGACGTGTCACTGAATGATGTCAGAGATGTATCACTGAATGATGTCAGAGATGTATCGCTGAATGATGTCAGAGATGTCTCGCTGAATGATGTCAGAGACGTCTCGCTGAATGATGTCAGAGACGTATCGCTGAATGATGTCAGAGACGTATCGCTGAATGATGTCAGAGATGTATCGCTGAATGATGTCAGAGATGTATCGCTGAATGATGTCAGAGACGTCTCGCTGAATGATGTCAGAGACGTATCGCTGAATGATGTCAGAGAGGCAACGTCTCACTGAATGATGTCAGAGACGTGTTACTGCATATTTTGTCTTGCTGAATGTCCACTACAGACCATAATATCCTGTCATGTCACTACGGTAACAGTGTCCTTAACGATGCTCTCTGATTGGCTTTAAACTGTTTCCTAATACATCAGATCGTCTGTCTCTTTGTTTTGTGTCAGAGCTTCAACATGGGCAGCCGAGGAGCTGAGAGACACAGAGAGGAGGAGGAGGAGGAAGAGCAGGAGGACTTCTACGACTGTCAGGAGACTCTGGAGCCTCCAGGCAGAAGAGCTGAGGAGGAGGAGGCGCTGGGCGAAAGGCTGCAGGAGGAGCTGCTGAGTGACAGGCTGCAGGAGGAGACCCTGGGTGACAGCTGAGTGACAGGCTGCAGGAGGAGACCCTGGGTGACAGGCTGCAGGAGGAGACCCTGGGTGACAGGTTGCAGGAGGAGACGCTGGGCGAAAGGCTGCAGGAGGAGCTGCTGAGTGACAGGCTGCAGGAGGAGACCCTGGGTGACAGGCTGCAGGAGGAGACGCTGGGCGAAAGGCTGCAGGAGGAGCTGCTGAGTGACAGGCTGCTGGAGGAGACCCTGGGCGAAAGGCTGCAGGAGGAGACGCTGGGCGAAAGGCTGCAGGAGGAGCTGCTGAGTGACAGGCTGCAGGAGATGACACTGGGCGAAAGGCTGCAGGGGGAGCTGCTGAGTGACAGGCTGCAGGAGATGACGCTGGGCGAAAGGCTGCAGGGGGAGCTGCTGAGTGACAGGCTGCATGAGGAGACGCTGGGTGACAGGCTGCAGGAGGAGCTGCTGGGTGACAGGCTGCAGGAGGAGCTGCTGGGCGATAAGCTGCAGGAGGACCTGCTGGGTGACAGGCTGCAGGAGGAGGCGCTGGGCGAAAGGCTGCAGGAGGAGCTGCTGGGCGATAGGCTGCAGGAGGAGACGCTGGGTGACAGGCTGCAGGAGGAGACACTGGGTGACAGGCTGCAGGAGGAGACACTGGGCGACAGGCTGCAGGAGGAGACACTGGGCGACAGGCTACAGGAGGACTCAGATTCAGAGATGAAGGAGGAGATCAGTCGGGAGGTGGAGTTTGACGAGGACTATCTGAGGGAGGTGGAGAAGGAGCTGACAGAGGAGGAGAAGGAGGTGACTCCTGTTTACATCACTGTTTGTTTGTTTTAACCACCAGAGAATCAGCTTATTCAGAGTACTGCAGGAGTAAACAAACAAACAAACAACACATGTCCTCATAAACCACATAAACCAGAACCAGGTCTTAATAAATCAGGACTCTGGGGGGATGTGAGGCACTCAGTCTGTGTTACTGTCAGGTGTACAACGGGGCGTTCAGGTGTAGAGTGAGGCGTTCAGGTATAGAGGGGCGGTCAGGTGTAGAAAGAGGCATTCAGGTGTAGAGTGAGGCATTCAGGTATAGAGGGGCGGTCAGGTGTAGAAAGAGGCGTTCACGTGTAGAACGAGATGTTTAGGTGTAGAAAGAGGCGTTCAGGTGTAGAACGAGATTTTCAGGTGTAGAGTAAGGCGCTCAGGTATAGAAGGAGGCGTTCAGGTGTAGAAAGAGATGTTCAGGTGTAGAGTAAGGCGCTCAGGTGTAGAACGAAATGTTCAAGTATAGAGTAAGGCGCTCAGGTATAGAAGGAGGCGTTCAGGTGTAGAACGAGATGTTCAGGTGTAGAGTAAAGCGTTCAGGTGTAGAAGGAGGCGTTCAGGTATAGAACAAGATGTTCAGGTGCAGAAGGAGGCGTTCAGGTGTAGAAGAAGATGTTCAGGTGTAGAGTCTGGTCCCTCTTCTCCACACTTTGGGCTCTAGTTTCGCAGTCCGGGCGAGGCGGGGGCGCAGCGCACCTGCGCTTCGCCAACTGGGTATGGCCAGGTGGATTTTGCAAGTTTGGCACACCGTCCGTGCTGGCGCAGCTACTCGTCTGTCCCACCTCCGTCCCTCCTACCTGCGCAAGTCGGAAAGAGGGACTAGAGAAGGCGTGGAGTGGGTTTTACACACATCACACCAATCAAAATGAGCCCCTCTCCTCGTCCTTAAATGCGCTGCACGAAGGCATAATGAGAGTTTACTCAATTCGCCATGGCAGAAGAGAGCAGCAGCGTCAGACGGCCAAACTTCTCCCAGGAGGAAACTGATGTTTTGGTCTGGGAGGTCCAAGCTCGCAGTGTCCGAACATACGGAACTGCGAGCAGACCTCCACGGGCTGATGATGCAAAGGTAGCCTGGGAGGAGGTCACCACAATTGTAAATCAATGATGCGTTTCTCTCGTGCGCGCGCGCTCTCTCTTTCTCTCTCGCAGTCTCACTCTGTTTCTTTTCTTTTGACTTTTCTAAGATGACAGATGCTGAATATATACTCCCTATCTGATGCTGTGGCTGTTTGTGGTTGGCTGAGAGGGATGTGAACTCATTAGTTTGCAGCTGTGTTAATCAAATCAGGTTGGGTTTCCATTACGCGTGCCAAACGTGCCAAACGGTGCCAATCCCCTTTGATCTGACATCAGATGTGACGGGACAGTCGATATAGAGATACATTTATGTGCTGATTGCAGATAGTTGCATTGAATAGTGTTTTTGTGGCTATTTATTGCATCGTTAATGTGCCTGATATTCTGGAAACCTGCCTGTGAGGTTTTGGTGACGTGTGCGCACTGTCCGCCGGTCAGCCAAACTTCGCCTTACACCAGCTGTGCTCCGCCTGCGCTGACAGTAGACCTGGTTTCAGATGGCGAGCTTTTAGCGCACCTTCAGCGAAGCCTTTTGGCACGAAACTGTCACTGCGCCAAGCTGGATCTGTCGACACCTCCCCCTGCTGCGCCACCACACCCATCTCAGTGCACCTCGGCCTGCCAAACTACCAAACTGAGTGCGCCTCGGCTTGCGCTGCTCGAAACTAGCTCTGCGTGGGGTGAGATGTTCAGGTGTGGAACGAGGCATTCAGGTGTAGAGTGAGGTGTTCAGGTGTAGAGTGAGGCGTTCAGGTATAGAGGGGCATTCAGGTGTAGAAAGAGGCATTCAGGTGTAGAAAGAGGCATTCAGGTGTAGAACGAGATGTTCAGGTGTAGAGTGAGGCGTTCAGGTGAAGAAAGAGGCGTTCAGGTGTTGAACGAGACAGTCAGGTGTAGAACGAGGTGTTCAGGTGTAGAACAAGGCGTTCAGGTGTAGAGTGAGGCGTTTAGGTGTAGAGTGAGGCGCTCAGGTGTAGAAGGAAGCTTTCAGGTGTAGAAAGAGGCGTTCAGGTGTAGAACGAGGCGTTCAGGTGTAGAGTGAGGTGTTCAGGTGTAGAACAAGATATTCAGGTGTAGAGTGAGGCGTTCAGGTATAGAGGGGCATTCAGGTGTAGGAAGAGGCATTCAGGTGTAGAACGAGATGTTCAGGTGTAGAGCGAGGCGTTCAGGTGTAGAAAAAGGTGTTCAGGTGTAGAAAGAGGCGTTCAGGTGTAGAATGAGATGTTCAGGTGTGGAACGAGGCATTCAGATGTAGAGTGAGGCGTTCAGGTGTAGAAAGAGGCGTTCAGGTGTTGAACGAGACAGTCAGGTGTAGAACGAGGTGTTCAGGTGTAGAACAAGGCGTTCAGGTGTAGAGTGAGGCGTTTAGGTGTAGAGTGAGGCGCTCAGGTGTAGAAGGAAGCTTTCAGGTGTAGAAAGAGGCGTTCAGGTGTAAAACGAGATGTTCAGGAGTAGAACGAGGCGTTCAGGTGTAGAGTGAGACGTTCAGGTGTAGAACGAGATGTTAAGGTGTAGAGTAAGGCGCGTTCAGGTGTAGAACGAGATGTTAAGGTGTAGAGTAAGGCGCTCAGGTATAGAAGGAGGCGTTCAGGTGTAGAACGAGATGTTCAGCTTTAGAGTAAAGCGCTCAGGTGTGGAAGGAGGCATTCAGGTATAGTAGGAAGCGTTCAGGTATAGAACAAGATGTTCAGGTGCAGAGTAAAGCGTTCAGGTATAGAAGGAGGCGTTCAGGTGTAGAACGAGATGTTCAGGTTTAGAGTAAAGCGCTCAGGTGTGGAAGGAGGCGTTCAGGTATAGTAGGAAGCGTTCAGGTATAGAACAAGATGTTCAGGTGCAGAGTAAAGCGTTCAGGTATAGAAGGAGGCGTTCAGGTGTAGAACGAGATGTTCAGGTTTAGAGTAAAGCGCTCAGGTGTGGAAGGAGGCGTTCAGGTATAGAACAAGATGTTCAGGTGCAGAGTAAAGCGTTCAGGTGTGGAAGGAGGCGTTCAGGTGTAGAACGAGATGTTCAGGTGTACAACGGGGCGTTCGGGTGTAGAACGAGGCGTTAAGGTGTACAACAAGGCGTTCAAGTGTAGAACGAGGTTTTCAGGTGTACAATGGGGCGTTCAGGTGTAGAACGAGATGTTCAGGTGTAGAACGAGGCATTCAGGTGTAGAGTGAGGTGTTCAGGTGTAGAGTGAGGCGTTCAGGTATAGAGGGGCATTCAGGTGTAGAAAGAGGCATTCAGGTGAAGAAAGAGGCATTCAGGTGTAGAACGAGATGTTCAGGTGTATAACGAGATGTCCAGGTGTAGAGTGAGGCGTTCAGGTATAGAGGGGCATTCAGGTGTAGAAAGAGGCATTCAGGTGTAGAAAGAGGCGTTCAGGTGTAGAAAGAGGCGTTCAGGTGTAGAATGAGATGTTCAGGTGTGGAACGAGGCGTTCAGGTGTAGAACAAGGCACTCAGGTGTAAAGTGAGGCGCTCAGGTGTAGAAGGAAGCGTTCAGGTATAGAAAGAGGCGTTCAGGTGTAGAATGAGATGTTCAGGTGTAGAATGAGATGTTCAGGTGTAGAACGAGATCTTAAGGTGTAGAGTAAGGTGCTCAGGTATAGAAGGAGGCGTTCAGGTGTAGAACGAGATGTTCAGGTGTAGAGTAAAGCGTTCAGGTGTAGAACGAGATCTTAAGGTGTAGAATAAAGCGCTCAGGTGTGGAAGGAGGCGTTCAGGTATAGAACAAGATGTTCAGGTGTACAGTAAAGCGTTCAGGTGTGGGAAGAGATGTTCAGGTGTACAACGGGGTGTTCGGGTGTAGAATGAGGCGTTAAGGTGTAGAATGAGGTGTTCAGGTGTAGAACGAGATGTTCAGGTGCAGAGTAAAGCATTCAGGTGTAGAACGAGATGTTCAGGTGTACAACGGGGCGTTCGGGTGTAGAATGAGGCGTTAAGGTCTAGAATGAGGTGTTTAGGTGTACAACAAGGCGTTCAGGTGTAGAACGGGGTGTTCAGGTGTAGAACGAGATGTTCAGGTGCAGAGTGAGACGTTCAGGTATAGAGGGGCCTTCAGGTGTAGAAAGTGGCATTCAAGTGTAGGACGAGATGTTCAGGTGTAGAGTGAGGCGTTCAGGTGTAGAATGAGATGTTCAGGTGTGGAACGAGGCGTTCAGGTGTAGAGTGAGGCATTCAGGTGTAAAAAGAGGCGTTCAGGTGTAGAACGAGACAGTCAGGTGTAGAACGGGGCGTTCAGGTGTAGAACAAGGCGTTCAGGTGTAGAATCAGATGTTCAGGTGTAGAAGGAAGCGTTCAGGTGTAGAAAGAGGCGTTCAGGTATAGAATCAGATGTTCAGGTGTAGAACGAGATGTTAAGGTGTAGAGTAAGGTGCTCAGGTATAGAAGGAGGCGTTCAGGTGTAGAACGAGATGTTCAGGTGTAGAGTAAAGCGCTCAGGTGTGGAAGGAGGCGTTCAGGTATAGAACAAGATGTTCAGGTGCAGAGTAAAGCGTTCAGGTGTGGAAGGAGGCGTTCAGGTGTAGAACGAGATGTTCAGGTGTACAACGGGGCGTTCGGGTGTAGAACGAGGCGTTAAGGTGTAGAACGAGGTGTTTAGGTGTACAACAAGGCGTTCAGGTGTAGAACGAGGTGTTCAGGTGTACAATGGGGCGTTCAAGTGTAGAACGAGATGTTCAGGTGTAGATCGAGGCATTCAATGAGGCATTCAGGTGTAGAGTGAGGTGTTCAGGTGTAGAACGAGATGTTCAGGTGTAGAGTGAGGTGTTCAGGTATAGAGGGGCGTTCAGGTGTAGAAAGAGGCATTCAGGTGTAGAACGAGATGTTCAGGTGGTGTAGAAAGAGGCATTCAGGTGTAGAACGAGATGTTCAGGTGTAGAGTGAGGCGTTCAGGTGTAGAAAAAGGCGTTCAGGTGTAAAAAGAGGCGTTCAGGTGTAGAACAAGGCGTTCAGGTGTAGAGTGAGACGCTCAGGTGTAGAAGGAAGCGTTCAGGTTTAGAAAGAGGTGTTCAGGTGTAGAATGAGATGTTCAGAAGTAGAACGAGGCGTTCAGGTGTAGAGTGAGGCGTTCAGGTGTAGAACGAGACGTTAAGGTGTAGAGTAAGGCGCTCAGGTATAGAAGGAGGCGTTCAGGTGTAGAACGAGATGTTAAGGTGTAGAGTAAAGCATTCAGGTGTAGAACAAGATGTTCAGGTGTAGAGTAAAGCGTTCAGGTGTAGAACGAGATGTTCAGGTGTACAACGGGGTGTTCGGGTGTAGAACGAGGCGTTCAGGTGTAGAACAAGGTGTTTAGGTGTAGAACGAGGCGTTCAGGTGTAGAACGAGGCGTTCAGGTGTACAACGGGGCGTTCAGGTGTAGAACGAGATGTTCAGGTGTAGAACGAGGCGTTCAATGAGGCATTCAGGTGTAGAGTGAGGTGTTCAGGTGTAGAACGAGATGTTCAGGTGTAGAGTGAGGTGTTCAGGTATAGAGGGGCATTCAGGTGTAGAAAGAGGTATTCAGGTGTAGAACAAGATGTTCAGGTGTAGAGTGAGGCGTTCAGGTATAGAGGGGCGTTCAGGTGTAGAAAGAGGCATTCAGGTGTAGAACGAGATGTTCAGGTGTAGAGTAGGGCTGCAACTAACGATTATTTTCATTGTCGATTAATCTTTCGATTATTTCTTCGATTAGTCGACTAATCATTTTATCGAAAAATGTGTTAAAATGTTGAAAAATGTCGGTCTGTTTCTCCCAAACCTCAAAATTATGTCATCTAATGTCTTGTTTCGTACTCACACCAAAGGGTTTTAGTTCACCGTCATGGGAGAGTGTGTAAAGCT
>NC_065508.1:169629-172333 GCF_006386435.1 Epinephelus moara | reverse complement strand
GAGGCGTTCAGGTATAGAACAAGATGTTCAGGTGTAGAGTAAAGCGTTCAGGTGTAGAAGGAGGCGTTCAGGTATAGAACAAGATGTTCAGGTGTAGAGTAAGTCGTTCAGGTGTGGAAGGAGGCGTTCAGGTATAGAACAAGATGTTCAGGTGTAGAGTAAAGCGTTCAGGTGTAGAAGGAGGCATTCAGGTATAGAACAAGATGTTCAGATGTAGAGTAAAGCGTTCAGGTGTAGAAGGAGGCATTCAGGTATAGAACAAGATGTTCAGATGTAGAGTAAAGCGTTCAGGTGTAGAACAAGATGTTCAGGTGTAAAGCGTTCAGGTGTAGAACGAGATGTTCAGGTGTAGAACGAGGCGTTAAGGTGTAGAACGAGATGTTCAGGTGTAGAAAGAGGCGTTAAGGTGTAGAACGAGGTGTTTAGGTGTACAACGGGGCGTTCAGGTGTAGAACGAGGCGTTCAGGTGTAGAACGGGGCGTTCAGGTGTACAACAAGATGTTCAGGTGTAGAACGAGGCGTTCAATGAGGCATTCAGGTGTAGAGTGAGGTGTTCAGGTGTAGAACGAGGCGTTCAGGTGTACAACGGGGCGTTCAGGTGTAGAACGAGGCGTTCAGGTGTAGAACGAGGCGTTCAGGTGTACAACGGGGCGTTCAGGTGTACAACAAGATGTTCAGGTGTAGAACGAGGCGTTCAATGAGGCATTCAGGTGTAGAGTGAGGTGTTCAGGTGTAGAATGAGATGTTCAGGTGTAGAGTGAGGTGTTCAGGTATAGAGGGGCATTCAGGTGTAGAAAGAGGCATTCAGGTGTAGAACGAGATGTTCAGGTGTAGAGTGAGGCGTTCAGGTATAGAGGGGCGTTCAGGTGTAGAAAGAAGCGTTCAGGTGTAGAACAAGATGTTCAGGTGTACAACGGGGCGTTCGGGTGTAGAACGAGATGTTAAGATGTAGAGTGAGGCATTCAGGTGTAGCGTGAACTGTTCACGTGTAGAACGAAATGTTCAGGTTTAGAACGAGGCTTTCAGATGTAGAAAGAGGTGTTCAGGTGTACAACCAACGAGATGTTCAGGTGTAGAAGGAGGCATTCAGGTATAGAGTGAGGCGTTCAGGTGTAGAATGAGATGTTAAGGTGTAGAGTGATGCATTCAGGTGTAGAAAGAGGCGTTCATGTGTAGAAAGAGGCGTTCAGGTGTAGAACGAGATGTTCAGGTGTACTGTGAGGCGTTCAGGTGTAGAATGAAGCGTTCAGATGTCGACTGTGAGTCTTTTAATCAGATGTTTGTTGTGTTTCAGAGTCGACGGCAGCAGAGTTTAACTCTGAAGGAAAAAGGAAACAGTCAGTTTAAAGCTGGAGGTGAGTGACATCATCATCATTATCATCATCGCTTTGTTCAGTGAATAAACCAGTACAAACCTGTACAAACCAGCATAATCTCTTGTGCCTGTAGAGTGGCGGGAGGCGGAGCGCAGCTACACGGAGGCATTGGTTTTATGTCCAGTTTGTTTCAGCAAAGAGAGATCGGTGCTGTTTTCCAACAGAGCTGCTGCAAGGCTGCATCTGGTAACTAGCAAGATGCTAACAGCATGCTAACAACATGCTAACTGACAGGCTATCAACACTGTGGCTAACAACATGCTAACTGTCTATTCCTGTCAGGATCTGAAGGATCAGGCGATCTCAGACTGCACCTCAGGTGAGTGATGACATCATTCTTTACTTGTACAGTAGCAGAGGATCTCTGATTGGTGTCTGAGCTGATTGGCTGTCTGTGGTTCCCGCAGCAATAAAGCTGAATCCAGAATATGTGCGGGCGTTGCTGAGGAGGGCAGAGCTTTACGAGCAGACAGAGAAGCTGGACGAGGCTCTGGAGGACTACAAGAAGGTCCTGGACCTGGACCCAACCCAGACCAGTGCCAGACAGGCCTGCATGGTGAGTTCACTGATCGCTGGGATAAACCAGACAGACTCTCTGACAGACAGACTCTCTCTGACAGACAGACTCTCTGACAGGCAGACTCTCTCTGACAGACAGGCTCTCTGACAGACAGGCTCTCTCTGACAGACAGGCTCTCTGACAGACAGGCTCTCTCTGACAGACAGACTCTCTGACAGACAGACAGACTCTCTGACAGACAGACTGTCTGACAAACAGGCTTTCTCTGACAGACAGGCTTTCTCTGACAGACAGGCTCTCTCTGACAGACAGACTCTCTGACAGATAGACTCTCTCTGACAGACAGACTCTCTGACAGATAGACTCTCTCTGACAGACAGACTATCTCTGACAGACAGACAGACTCTCTGACAGACAGACTCTCTGACAGACAGACAGGCTCTCTGACAGACAGACAGACTCTCTGTCAATAAGCTTTATTGGCATGACTGTAGATTAACAATATTGCCAAAGGCATTAAAAATTTACAAATAAAGGACAATAATAAAAGTAAGTCAGAAAACTATATAAAAAAAAAGATTAAATATATGATATATAATACAAAATATAATACAAAATACACCAATCTACAATACAATACACCAATATGGAGTAATGACGTGCTTCTTCACCTGACGTGCTGACGTATTGCGGTAAGCGAGTTGTGTCATTTCCGGTGTTTCTGTGACAGCGTCTCTGTACTGCTCTGGTGAATTCTGCTAGCCTGTTTTCTCACTTCAGTTGGTTTAACGTCTACTTCAAGTCTTAA
>NC_065508.1:165533-169129 GCF_006386435.1 Epinephelus moara | reverse complement strand
AGCGGTACAACTCTGGTAAGTATTCCAATAACCGTCTCTCTGGTATCTTCTCCCTCCTTTTCTGGAAGACCAGTCAATCTCAAGTTCCATCTTCGTTTGTAGCGGGCTTGCTCCGCAAATGCATTTTTCAGCTGGTTGTTTTCTTTCTGGAGATCACTTACTTTTTTTTTAAGCACACCGATCTCCTCTTTGTTTTCCCTTGTTGCCGTTGTATTGGCTTCGATACGCCTGTCAAAACTTTTTAAAAGTTCAGTCTGTTCGTCCATCTTTCGGGTTAAAGTTTGCACTGCATGAAGAATTGCAGCACTGGTGCTTTCATCCTCCCTTTCTTTATGCGGTTTCATCTTCTTGGGGTTCGGGCCTTTTATTGGCGTGTGGGTCAAATTTATTCTCTGTTCCTTGGGAGTTGCTTGATCCACTTCAATTTCTTCGATGTCGCCGTCATCACACGCCTCACGGAGAGCCCTCAGGTCGTAATCGTGATCAGTCATTTTACCAGCAGGTCGTTTCAAATGTACCAAGGTTTGACTGTTTTTTGTTATTTTTTATCGATGTACTTAGGTACTACGTGTTGTGCCTTTGAATTTGTCGGGTTATTGCAAACTTAGTTCACAATTCAAGGCCTTAAAACAAAACTTTTTACCAGAGCCTGCACGGTGCTGCCACTCACTCCGCCATCTTGGATCCTCACACCCTTCGTTGGTTCATTTATACACGCGAAGCGCGTTCTCTGGCTGGCTGGATTGTCTGCTAGGGCTGCCTTACATACATGGCGGCGCAAGATGGCGACCTCTCTAAAGCAAGGCCCTTGCTATATATATATATATATATATAAAAGCATAATTATAAGGCTACGAAAACCAAACGAATTTTATTTTATAGCGATTATACACTTGTATAAACATATTAATGGGTAGAATATTCAGATTCAGATTCAGATTGACAATAAACCATGCCAAATATTACACACTGGCCCTTTAATGATTAAAAAATTATTTCATCAGAGTACGGGTACCTCGGAGTACGGGTACCTCCTGGACGGGTACCTCGGAGTACGGGTGCCTCCTGGACAGGTGCATCAGAGTGACATGATAATAACTATAATATATTATTAAGCAGAAGCCGCAGAAACTGGAGAAATGATTAAAATTATTTTCTCCTTTTTAGATTTAAAGTTTATGATATAAGATAATTAAATGTCTATAAAATAAATGAAATAGAAACAAACAGCAGGGATAAAATAAAAAAAACTAATTGTCAAAATTAAAAATTCAGACAGTGTTGTGATTCAGAGTTACAAAGACGGATCTTTATTTTAATTTAAAAACCCTGAAAGAGCAGGAACAGGAGTTGGACTCAGCTTCGTGCCTGTGAACAGATTTCAAAAACAAAGGTCAAATAAAAATAAATAAATGTAACGCTTTTATTTTGTTGGACAGTGACGGAAGAAGAACGGGCTCTAAATCAGTGGGCTGGGAGGCTGGGTTTGGAACAAGCGGGACATACAAGCTGTCTACCTATGCCATATTGGGTGCTGCCCGAGCTGAACACTGAACTGGTCTTTCTACAGGAAAAAGATAAGAAGCTGGTAACTCCAAAAATAGCAGAACATCTAAATTCAATTAGAGACAATACTTTGACTATTTTTACAGATGGATCTAGAGATCCAGTTAGTGGGAGAGCTGGGTTTGGGATGTATGTGGAGCAGCTTGGGCTGAAGATTGGCCGGCGCATCTCTAATGGGAGCTCTGTTTTCACATCTGAGTTAATGGCAATCTTATGGGCTTTAAGATGGATTGAGGAAACCAGACCTAGAGAGGTTATAATCTGTTCTGACTCTGCAGCTGCTCTGGAAGCCTTAAGAAGGGGGAAATCTAAGACTCGACCTGATATTATTATTGACATTCTAACTGTGTTTTTTAGAATTGGGTTTAGATCTAACATCACCTTTTGCTGGATTCCGGGTCACGCGGGGATTGGGGGGAATGAGCAGGTGGATCAGATTGCAAAACAGAGTTTGAGTAGAGAGGTAGATGTTCATATACCCTGGGGGAGAGTGGAGCTGAGAGAAATAATTAAAGAGGGCTGAATGAAGGAATGGCAGAGAGGGTGGGAAAAGGAAAGCAGGGGTAGACACTATTTCTCTTTACAGTCTCAAGTTAAAAAAAGATGTACCTGCACTTTTCAGTCCCGTAGGGATTCAGTTAAACTGTGTAGATTAAGACTGGGTCACTGTGGGCTAAATCACTTTTTGTTTATTGTAGGAAAACATGTGTCTGGTTTATGTGAGTGTGGGAGCCCTGAGACAGTAACACATGTTTTTCTGGAGTGTAGAAAGTATAGGACAGAAAGACAAACATTGTTCGATGGACTGTTAGGACTTGGAGTTCAGGCTTTTACTGTTTTTTCTTTGTTTGGACACTGTGAGAACCATAAACTGATCTCCAAGGCAATTTTGCAATTCCTGCGCAACACAGGACTATATGTAAAAATCTAGTTCATCATCGGACCTGTGGAGGGCAGTAATACGCTAAACAGCGTCAAAACTGCCGGAATCTTACAAAAAGAAGAAGAAGAAGAAGAAGAAGAAGAAGAAGAAGAAGAAGAAGAAGAAGAAGAAGAAGAAGAACGGGCTCGCACATGCGCAGTGTCTGTCAAGTGTTGCGAGAGAAGATGGCGGCGCCCATAGACCTGGAGCTGAAGAAGGTAAAACCGAGAGACTGTACTGTGTAATTGTTCAGCTGATGATCCTCAGGTGTGTCGCGCGAGCTCAGCTGATCTCACCTGCTGTGTGTTGACGCAGAGCCGCGGTCTGTAAACCGCCCATTAATCTGCCGGTTAGCAACACCGGAGCTAACGGTTAGCACGAGGAGCTAACTCTCGACACGCACACTTTAAGGATTCCACCCGTCCCGTGTGACCCGGGAATGTGTGTTTCACCGATTCAACACGGGACACAGTGTGTGTCATCAGACAGTGAGAAGACAAGCTGTGACCGTTGTTAGCCACAAACGCACTGACAGCGATAATTGACGCGCGTCGACTGAGGCGCGTCAATTATCGCTCCTATAGCGCACTGCAGGCATTACGCCAGGGCCACACTGCCTGCGAAGCGCAGCGCACCGAAATTCTCGCGCGCGCCGGAGAACCTCCGTTCACATCAGACGCGCATTTCTCCACGCCGTCGACAAGCGATTCTGCTCCCAGCTGTTATTTTTCACTGCCTGGCTTGACACATTCGCTCGCGGCTCGCGCAGAAAATAGACCAGACGCCGAACTGATCGCTGCAAATCGAGAGCCTGCCGCGGAGCTTCCCGGCACGGCGCGGCCAGTGTAGATGACACAGTCGGTTAACATGGGCGCCGAAAGGACACTGCCTTCACTTCTCGGCGCTTCGAGGCTATTCGCGGCGCTTCCGCGGGCGGTGTGGCCCTGGCGTTAGGCAACGCCACAGAACTAGCAGTATTTTAGGAAGAAAGCTGTTGACTATATAACAGATGCCATCAGTAATTGTAGCCTATATACAGTGGTGTGAAAAAGTGTTTGCCCCCTTCCTGATTTCTTACTTTTTTGCATGTTTTCCACACTTAAATGTT